>NC_055971.1:11369349-11384349 GCF_018492685.1 Alosa sapidissima | reverse complement strand
CTTTCATTTGAGACAAGGATTGTGCTTCTACACCAAGAGGTTCCACACAGTCTTTATTGTCAGTATGCATTTTGGGTAACCAAAAGTCCTATGGGGAGTTTCCATAGGGCATTTTACAAAACACATGAGCATACCTTGGCAAATAATGGTCTAAAGTACTCATATTTAATTCTATATTGATCTACTTTGAGATACAGATTCACAAGACCTGGTAGTGTGTCTCAGTTGTGTTTCCAAGACAAAATAAATGACCAAGAGGGCAGAATGTGGTCATTTCCAGAGATGTACAAAACCGCCTAAAAAAAAAACTATCATTCTACCCTTTGCCACTCTCTGACAGTTCATCACACAGTCAATCTATTGGTACTAAAATAATCTACTAGGCCTCTGCTTTCAAAAGAGGTCAAGCACTTGAATATAAGTCAAAGTACCGGTATGTAGAAACAGGGCCATTGTTAGTAGACGGTGTGCAATTTCGAGCAAAAACTCAGAATAGGGGGTGGAAGTGTAAAGACCATCGAGGAGTTTAGAGATGTGTGGGGGTAGAGGGGTTCTTGTGTTTGGGGCGGGGTGGATAATCAGGTGCTTTTTAACATTGTATGATGTATTGGGTTTTTTATGTGTGGATGTATTTATGTTTGTATGGCGTTTGGCTTTGTATGAGGCCCGTCATGATTTGAGAAATGATCCAATAAATGGCTGTTGAACCTCTCTCTCTCTCTCTCTCTCTCTCTCTCTCTCTCTCTCTCTCTCTCTCTCTTTCTTTCTCTCTCTCTCTCTCACACACACACACAAACACACCAAATAGAAGCGTTTTTAAAGTTTAGTTTGACGTGTGTGTGTGTGTGTGTGTGTGTGTGAGAGACAGAGAGAGAGAGAGAAAGAAACAGAGAGAGAGAGGTTCAACAGCCATTTATTGGATCATTTCTCAACCCATGAAATCATGACCAAATAGAAGTTTAGTATGACATGTTGTGTGTGTGTTTGTGTGTGTGTGCGTGTGTGTTTGTGGCCTCTAGGCACTGCCAAAGTGTTCAGCGCAGCAACGTTTGAATGCATAGCCAAACTGGTGGGCCACGAAGGGGAGATCTCAAAGGTGAGTGTGTCTCTGGGGGTGTTTGTGTGTGTGTGTGTGTGCGCGTGCCCACGTGTCTGATCAAGTTCTTAAAATTGAATAACAATGAGACACTTAACAGTCTTCAGCACACACACACACACACACACACACACACACACACACACACACACACAAACACACACACACAATGTATCCTAATAGGAGGCATGAAGGCTGGCTTTGGGGGATTATAGCTTTAATCTGTCACTTACAGCACTGCAGTCTCCTTTATTTCCCCCTGACATTTTCTCTCTTCACCTCCCTCTCACTCTCTTTCTCTCCCTCCTTTGGTCTCTCCTCACTTCTCTTTCTCTTTATCTTTCCCTTTCTCTCTCTTTCTCTCTCCCCACTTCTTTCTCTCCTCATTTCTCTCTTCCCTCCTCTTCTTTTCCTCTCTAATCCCCCTCTCCTCCTCTCCCTGTACTGCTCTATGCATATTTGATCATTCCTCTCGACATAACACACAATTTTTTTTATGTTTTGTAACTGCCATCTCTGGCTTTCATTTCTGAATTCACTCTTTCTCTCTTGTTCATTTACCTCCTCTACAGTCGCTTGTTTATCTGCAGCTGTTTGTCTTTGACCTGACTGACGTGACTAGAAGCATCCCTGTATTCTCTCCATCTCTCATCTGCCCTTATCCCCCCTCTCTCTCTCCCTCTCTCTCTCTCTCCCTCTCTTTCTCTCTCTCTCTACTCACCTCTTTTCTCCTGTTTCTTTTTTGGCACCTCACTGTCACATTTAATTCTTGCACGGTCTCTCTGCCACACACTCAGTTCACACACTCATCTCACACTCTTTTCCTCCCTCCCGGCATTATCTATGGGTATTCTCTCTCTCTCTCTCTCTCTCTCTCTCTCTCTCTCTCTCTCTCTCTCTCTCTCTCTCTCTGCCTCGTCCCTCCATCCCTTTGTTCTTGTCATTATGATCTTCCTCAGTGCTGATCGGTTTGCTGCTGTAGGTGTTGCAGGATACACACATAGTTTGATACAAACACTCACACGAAAACCACACACTCATATCTGTAAGGCCCGTCTTTTGCCCAAACCTTATGCATTTCTAAAGAATGCCCTTTTGCATTCAATTTACATGTGTGGATGCCTGTGTTTGATCTGTATTGTCTTAGCTGGCCATGGCCAAAGATCCCCAACACCCGCTCATGCATAAAGTGACCATTTGCTCCTTGTTCTGGCCCCTCTACTGAGAGATAACTCAGTCCTGGGCCTACTTATGGTGAGATAGGCCAACCTCATTATCATACAGTATTGCTCTGTAAATATGTGTTGTGAATAATACATTCATGTTTGGTCTTGAATTAATACTTGTAATGTGGGCAACAGTCTGATTATGGTTTTGTTACAATTGAATGTATCTGTGCATAGTTGTAGATTAAGAATTAAACTGTAGCATAAAGTTATGATATCCACCTGGGCCACACCCATCCACCTCAGACAACAAAGGCTCTGATGAGTCGGGGGTGGCCCAAGTGAATGATAAAAGTGGAGGCTCTGGTCCTCCAGGTCTCTTCTTCTTCTTTCCCATCTTGGGGCTTCTTTTCCCGTCTTCTCTTCTTTTTCATCTTGTACCCCTTCTCTGGGTCTCTCTCTTTTCCCTCTTTCTCCCTCTTCTTCTCTCTGTCTCTCTCTTTCTCTCTCCCCCTTTCCTACCTCTGGGTTTGTATTGTTTTATCTGGTGTATCAGTTATTAAAATGTAGGGTCTGGGCACTCACCGTTCGCAGTGCTCAGTCCGACGAGCGGGATAATCAGTTGTCTTTCAAATTCCCTCTGCACGCAATAGGACGCAATAGGATATTTGTTTTCAAGTAGCAGGGAATTTAAGCCAAACCGTTGCAACTCTGCCATCAATCATTATGTTAAGCCCACCAAACGACTCTATACACGATTTCAATGCCCTGATTAAGTTTCGATTTCTGGAGCTCACAAGCCAACGGAGAGTTGCTAGACTAGCCCTGGCAGCAAATTTAATTTGCTGCCGCTAGGGGCGCGTCTAGATTTCTAGGCTACCACACAAGCTCTCTCAAGTGAGGATATAGCTCGACGTCTCTATGTTTCCGAGGCTATATATATATATATATATATATATATATATATATATATATATATATATATATATATATATATATATATATAATTTCCTCGCGTCTTACATATGCATAGAAAAACAAACAAACACTCACATAGACACACACACACACACACACACACACACACACACACACACACACACAAACACATGAACACGCAGACACTCTTTCTCACAAGTCCAAACGACACACACACACACACATAGTGCTCTTTGATGCTGAGGGCTGGTGTGTGGTGGAGAGGCTGCCCCCACACTGAAGAGCCCTCTAGGTGGACGAGTGCAGGTGGGCCCCCGTGCCACCGCGGAGGACGCCAGAGCACGAGGCAACACGCCAGCCACTCTCACCCACGCCTGGGGAGCGGCCAGGAAGTGCTCCTTACCAAGTCTCCTCTCTGTTCATCCCTCCTCTCTCTCTCTTTCTCTCTCTCTCTCTCTCTCTATATATATATATTATATATCTTGAATTTCCCCTTGAGGATCAATAAAGTATCCATCTATCTATCTATCTATCTATCTATCTATCTATATATATATATATATATATATGTATATATCTTTCTTCTTCTCTCTCTCTCTCTCTCTCTCTCTCCCTCTCTCAGCTACTTCACCATGTTGTCCGTGTTTCACCCTCTTTGACTTATTCTGTATCAAATTCAAATTCTCACCATGACAGAAGTGGCTTCCGCATTGCTAGTAAGTTCTGTTCAGTGGCGGTCATAAACAAATACTTATTTACCAATGGCTTTCCCACTGTATATTTCTATATTTTAATTCAGTTCAATTTCAATATAATATTCTTTGTATGTGTATTGCTAAAGTAGAATACAAAAATATCAATTTGTATCAAAACATAGTGATAAAAAGGATAAACAAAACTAGGTTTAGGTGAAAGGATAAAACAAACAACTCACCCCTTCCTCTCAAATCAATTTCTACTGGAATTAGCATATGTGCAATGTATAATATTGCTAAAGCAGTCCACAAAAACAACAGATGCATAGAAGTAATTAATAAAAATGTTAAACAATAAAACTCTTTCTCCATCTCTCCTCTCTCTCTCTCTCTCTCTCTCTCCGCCTCTTTCTCTCTCTCTGCAGGTGTGTTTTAACCCTCAGGGCAGTCGTGTGTTGACGGCGAGCGTAGATAAGACGGCTCGGCTGTGGGACGTGCGCTCAGGTGCGTGTGTGCAGGTGCTGCTGGGGCACACTGATGAGATCTTCTCCTGCGCCTTCAACTACGAGGGAGATGCCATTATTACAGGTAACTGCACACACACACACACACACACACACACACACACACACACACACACACACACACACACCACACAGACACACGCACACTAACACACACACACACACGCACACACAGATACACACACACACACACAAACACACACACACACACACATATACACAAACACACACACACACATACACACACACACACACACACACACATAGATACACACCAAGACATTGTCTATTCATATGCATACAAACAATAGAAATGCTCTATGAATTGTCCTTTAACTTTAATGTGCTTGCAAATGATTAAGACAGTAACATACAGCATATGGTATCTCAGATTATTCTTTATTATCATCACGCCACCCCCGACCACACACACACACACACACACACACACACACACACACACAAGCACAGATGGATGGGGTAAGGGCTCTCTACCTTCTGTTGTTCCACCTGCTCCAATGTGTGCTTGCTCTGCAGGTAGCAAGGACAACACCTGCAGGATCTGGCGATGAACACGAATGCACAGGGAAGAGGAGAGCAGTCACACACACACACACACACACACACACACACACACACACACACACACACACACAGACACACCCACACCCTCCACAGCATGACACAGCATGCATGCCAAAAGATGGACATTCACATCCTGTACATTACACATCCTGTAAATACTACACAGTAGACTTCTTCAAAACACATACACACATGCACGCACACACACACACACACACACTCACCAACAGATTACAAACACACAAATACACAGTCAAGGATAAAACTTCCTCCATTGTGCAGTGGAGCATGATGGAATGGACTCCAGCAGTTAATGTCCACTGTCACGACATCCACACGTATTCTGCAGTGTACTGCAGCACTTAGTGTTTACCGGAAGTATACTGCATAGCAAGTATGTGTGTGCATTAGCACAGCTCAGTCTGTAGTGTAATGTGATTGCCCAAACATGAACACACAGACGCACTTTCTCACACACACCTTTGTGAAAGTCCAAGCAACACACACACACACAGTCTTGCTCTGGTGCTGAGGGCTGGTGTGTGATGGAGAGGCTGCCCCCACACTGAAAAGAATGCTCTAAGTGGATGTGCAGACATCTTTCTTCTTTATGGCCTGGACTGTGTATCACTGTTTGCTGAGTGTGTATGACTGTTCTATACCCCACCTCATACCTTAGTGAGTGTGAAGATTTAGTTTGTGTAGCTGTTACTATACTTCATAATGTATAGTAGAACGACCCATGATGCATCTCTGTTGCCTTAATGTGTGTGTGTGTGTGTGTGAGTGTGTGCTGGTCTACTGTATGCTGATACATAAAGTATTGTGTATGAAGCTTCTGTATATTCTATTCATGGGTTTCATCAGGTCCCTTTCCACAGGTGTGTAAAATCAAGCACCTTGATTACAAATGCAGACTGCATGGTGCTTAATTAATACACCTGTGGAAAGAGACCTGATGAAACCCATTTATAACTTTACTAGCTGATAGTGTGTGTGCGGTTGTACCGCATGGATTATTTCACACCTGTATCTGCGAGAGAGAGAGAGTGTGTGCTTATCTGTAACTGTAGTTTGAGAGTAGGATGTGCGAATGCATTTGCCTTTAGTTTTCTGGGACTGTGGAGAGAGATGTGCTCAAGAGATGTTCTTCACAGTTCTTCACAGACACACACACACATACACACCCCTCACCTGCAGGGCTGTTAATGTACTGTGAGCACAGGTGTGACCCCGCTGCTCCATGTGAAGAGGAGACCCCTGTGCTTGACCCTCCTGCTGGTGCAGTCAGAGCGTGGAGGAGAGACCGCTGGTCAGGTTCATCCCGTCTCTGTTGTTACGGCTCTTACACACAGTTGCGTGCGTTGCAGTGCTGGAGACGCATCACATTCACTTTGCATGGGCTCACGTCATCCGTTGCCGAACTGAATTGTGGGTCCGTTGCGTCGCTCGCGTTGAGAAGTTCAGCTGTTGCTGCACCGACAGACGGCACCAGCCAATCAAGCCAATCGACGGACGGCACCAACCAATCAAATTACGGTTATACTGGTGCCGTCTGTTGGTGCAGCAACAGCTGAACTTCTCAACGCGAGTGACTGGAGAAACGCGACGCAACGGACCCACAATCCAGTTCGGCAACGGATGACGTGAGCCCATGCAAAGTGAATGGGATGCGTCTCCAGCACTGCAACGCACGCAACTCTGTGTAGGAGCCGTTAGAGTTAACGCGCTGCATCTGTCCCGCCGGCTGTCCGCTTTCACCCCAGTTAATGCATCACTTGAACATTCTGTGAACCACAGCTTTGAACTTTTCATTTTTTATCTTGTTATGTGAAACTGTATAAGGATATTAACACACATAGACGTTCAGCAACTGAATTAGCTAAGCCTGTCAAGTATGATACTGGAGTGTCTCCCTCATGTCAGTTTGACCTGTATCTGAATGCTGTTTGAAGTCCAATCCATGTGTGTCAAGCTTAATGCTCCACTCTCTGCTTTATGGCTGTTAATGATCTCTAGAAATGCACCTCTGTACTTCTTGAACTCTTGTCTGATGTGTCTTTTTTAAATCTTGATAGATGATCTTGCTGTTTGATCTGATCACTGCTGCTGGATCCAGTCTGGCACACACACACACGCACACACACACACACGTAGAAGCACCAGGACTTGCAGTCTGCAGTCCACCGCATGCTGTTCAGCTCTCCTTCCCACCACTCGACACCCAGAATGTGCAACACATGTTCATTAGGCAGACTTCAGAAGCATCCAATCGGAGTGATCAGTTGTCTAATTAGCCTCATGGTTTAGGTAACCCCATAAGCGGTGAGAAGAAGATTCAGATTCAGGCTCGGTGGTACACACGTTTAGAGTGAGTCATAATTGCTATGACGCCAAAGGCACCAGGCTACCAACAATTAATAGGATGTTAGTTTCTGTCATGTTCAACACAGACATGATTCACGTGTTAAAGGCTGTGGTGTCCGAACTGTTGTGTTTGTGTTATAAATAAAACAACATTCACACACATCACTTCTCTCACATACACTACCGTTCAAAAGTTTGGGGTCACTTAGAAATTTCCATTCCACTCCATTATAGTCAGAATACCAGCTGAGATCAGTTGCATTGTTTTTTTTAATCAGGGCAGCAGTTTTAAGATTACATTATGTGCTTATATAATTGCAAAAGGGTTCTCCAATGTTTTCTCAGTTAGCCTTTTAAAATGATATCAGATCACTAAACAGAATGTGCCTTTGGAACATTGGATGAATGGTTGCTGATAATGGGCATCTGTGTAGATATTGCATTAAAGAACAGCCATTTCTTTCTACAACAGTCATTTACAACATTAATGACGAAAACAAGGACATTTCTAAGTGACTCCAAACTTTTGAACAGTTGTGTAAGTCCATTTTATTGATCTAGAAAGATAAATACATTCAATACAGTAACAGTTTGGGCATCTGTGTGCTTGTGTGTGTGTGTGCATGTGTGTATGTTTGTGTGCTTTGTTTGCTGATATACAACACAAACGTCACGACTACTCAGTGTGAAAACTTCACAAAAACCGAGCCACGTACAAATTAACATTGAAGACGCTCCACTACTGCTCCATATGTCCCGTGTGTCTCTCAGCGTGTCTTTCTACCTGTCTGTCTGAACAACAGATCTTTTCAGCCACCTGTCTGTCTCTCTGTCACGACAATAAATCTCTACAGGCAACTGCGTGTCTGTCTGTCTGAACAACAGATCTCTACTGTCTGTCAATCTTTGTCTGTCTGTCTGTATCAACAACAGATCTCTACTGTTTGTCTGTCTGTCTGTCTCTCTGTCTGTGGGTCTGAAAAAGGAAGCGGTGCTGCCCCTCGAGCCTGGGGGAGAAAGGTGTGGCTGTAGCGCTGACTCTACACTATGTACAGCTATCATAAAATAAAAGCATCTCAGCTCACACTTCACTCCATCACAGGCCAGTGCAACACAATCCGAAAACAACAAAACAAAAGAGGAGGAAAACAAAATAAAACAGGAACAGCACGAGGGAAGAACAACGTCTTGGCTAATGTAAACATCAACTAAGTAAAGGTGTGAGGATAGGGGTTGGGTTTGGGGTGTGTGGTATTGGGGAGGGGGGCTGTGCACATTAAGTTGAAGAATTATGAGAAGGAATGAGGCAGGGAAACAGCAGGGAAAAGAGAGTCTATATACCCTAATAATGCCGCATTCCAGACAGCTGGGAGGTCCGATGTGTCCAACTTGGAGCTCACGAGGTCCGACCTCAAAGCGTCGGAGATAAACAAAGAACATGGCTGACCGTGAGAAGTTGACATTTGTTTTATTATTGAAAAGGCAATTTGACTGTCATCAGTCCAGCCTCCTTGCTTATATAAACCAATCAGAGACGGAAAAACGACGTACGAGGTAACAGACCCCATGATACTGTGAACACAGCCTTCTTTTTTCCGTTTCAATAATCTCTTTGTAAACGTTTACACGCGGACATCGTTGTGTGACGTCAGATTACTGCATCTCAACAAAGTCGGGGGAACACTGATTTGCCCAGACCTGGCGAGTACGACCTCCCACTTCGACTGGCGTTCCAATGTAATTCTCCTTCTAGGAGGTCAGAAAAGTTGGACCTCCCAGTTGTCTGGAATGCGGCATAAGTCTACACCTCTGGATCAAATACTTCCTGGACCCCCTCCACAACAGAACATCTGGCTGGTGTTATGCTGGTCACTCCACAGTCTCAATGGGTCCCGAATGGAAAGCTTAACACAAAGAACAGGAAATACTCCTAGAGGAAGCGGCGTTGATGACATGCGCATGCCAGAGGTTGGTGGCGAGGCCGTTTCCATGGTGAAGCCTCCTGTGTCATCCTCAAGGCAGGCTGCTCTCTGATTGGTCCCCCTGTGCATGTTAAGATGGAGAGCTTTAGGTAGTTTTTTTCCCCCTTTTTTTCTTAAAGGGACAACGTTCTCCTATCAACTCGGTCCAGACATGGAGGACACAGGAAATGGGGCAAGTGTGCCCTGAAGTAATCCAGGCAGTTCAACAATTCCTGTTTCCCAGAATGCCATGTGTTTTATGGCACTCCAAGGTGAGGTTTGTTCAGTCAGGAACTTATGGCGTCTCAGCACTTATAGCATACTGTACATACATACAGTGGTGGCCATGTTGACTGGTGCTCAATAGGTGTGTTACCCGGGCAACCTGCTGGATAAAACATCCATTTCTCAACACCAGTGGGACGAGCCTCATTAACCACACATTTGCCTTCAGCTCCAGTGGCCAGTCCTAGAGGGACTTGCTGGTCAGGAGAATAGGGGTTCAGGAATGAGAGTTCAGGTTTGTGGAGAGAGGTGAAGTGTTTGTGGAATGTCTGGTGCAGTTGTTTGGCAAAATGGGCTGATTTTATGGATGAAATGGTGATTTAAGACAGTATGGAATGTTAAGGATGCTAGATCAGAGTTGAATGGAATGATCTGTAGTGTGGAAAGTGTGTGTGTGTGTGTGTGTGTGTGTGTGTGTGTGTGTGTGTGTTTGGTGGCTGGGGATGAGTGTGTGAGGTTTGTAACAGGTCCATAGATGCTGGGGAGAGGAGAAGAGGCCTGACGCTCTAGCGCATCTCCAGCAGCCAGTCGAAGAGACCAGCAGGGGGCGCTGTGTCTTGCTGGCCCTCCAGCAGCTGGCAGTACTGCACCACCGCCCCAAACAGGTCACCCACACGCCACGACCGGTGGCTCACCAGCTGCACCACGCGCTGGAACTGAAAACACACACACACACACATACAGTTAGAGGCTATCACATTCAAATGAATATACACATAATTAGTTCAGATATCACACACACACACACACACACACAACTGAAGCATATCACTTTATATCATGCATATCAAGTTACAGGGTATCAGATATAGATAGATACACACATAATTAGTTGTGATGATATTGCACACACATACTGTACACATACATACACACACACACACACACACAAACACGTGTTTACAATAAGAGTCTTGCTCATTTTCTCTACACACATGTGCGCTTTCTTTGCAGCCCACAGGCAAGAGAAATTGTGTCACACAACTGTGGTGATCAGAGAACTACGCCTGAGGATGTTTTTTTTATAAGACTATTTCACATGGCGTATATTTCAACACTCACAGAGAGAATAATCTTAATATAACCAAATCCGAACCAAATCAGCTCAGTTTCATAAAGATCCCCTTTATGCCATGGGGGACATGTGCACTAGAATCCAGTTAAGACAATATTCATAAGAAATTAGAACATGCAAGAATCCCACGAAGAGAAATGCCCCCATGTGACCAGCAACACCTAACAATATTCTATTTTATTGTAATATTACAATGAACTTTAAATTACAATCTTGGAGTTTTACTTCTTCATCTGAGTTTTCTTTTGATTATTCATTTCATTTTGAAACTGAATGCACTCATTCATGGTGCTTTGATCAAAACTGTTTTAATTTTTTTCCTTGATCTGTTTGCTAACAAGTTGTTGATGATAAAAGCAGTTGGCAAATGACTGAATGTGAACGTTAATGTATATTGTTTGCAAAAACCGCTGATATTATGTGAGGTTATTCTTCACATGTGTAAAATGATCTGGCATGGCAAATGATGGCTGCTTAAAGGAGAAATCCGGCAAGTTTTCACATAGATCTCCGGTTCTCGAAGTCACTGAGTACTGTCGAAAAAACAAAAACAATTGGTTTTACCCAGCTCGAGTTGCTACTGCCAGCAGCTAACGCAGTCAGGTAGCTACAGTTCTACACTCTGGGGGCATGTCCGTAAGCTCCCATGTACATCCCCAATAGAGTGTAGAGCTTGGCGGATTTCTCCTTTTACCACACTACACAGTTCATACGTCCTCTGCGAGGCTCAGTCTTATGAATGTTGCATTGAAAGGAAGTACTCTGTACAGTTATGCCTTCTTCCTCAAGGCCAATTAACACCCAAACCATTTCAGAAGCATTTTTCAGTTGCCCGCCTAATGTTTGTCTATTATTAGAGACAGAATTCCATTAGAATCAATGTAGCAATTTAGACTGGCAAGACTGGCACATTGTTAAACATATTATTCCACCACGTCGGAGATGAAAGAAGGATAAATGGATTAATTTCTGTTTCACTCTTGCTTGCAATGTATATTCCCAGTTAGCCCTATGCTGTGCCTTGAGAATGTTGCTTGAGAAGGGATGTAGGTTACTCAGCCTGACCAGGAGGACTCTACACAGCCTCAGACCTTAGCGCTGTACCTTGTGGATGTTGCGCTGCTGGGACTTCCTGAAGTGCAGAGCGGAAGCACCCAGCTCTGATGCGGCCAACCACTGGAGTGTGGCGCGCAGCTCCACGTCCACACTGTCTGCTTCCAGGTCAAAGTTCAACACCAGGAGCTCCCGGGCACTGCCTCCACCCGCACAGGAACTTGAGGGGCTCTCTGCACAAGGTAGAACACACACTCAGGTTACACACTCTCTCTCACACATACACATACACACACACACAGACACACATTCTCTCTCTCTTTCTCTCACACACACTCACTCTGACACACACACACACACACACACACAGTCTGTCTATAAATAATGGAAAAAATCCTCACAGGGCTTTATCTGTCTTCATAGAACGCTCTAAGCTGGGGGATACATTTTTAAGAGAAAGAGAAAAAAGAGCTACCTCTCCCTCTCTCAGCTCTCTCTCCCTCTCTCTCTCTCTCTCTCTCTCAGCTCAGTCTTTCTTGTTCTCTATATCTGACAATTAGCTGTGACATTACAGTGTCTTTTCATTCTTTGATTAACTTAACTCTCAATTTTTTTAAGCTTCACACATCCCACTATACTTTCTCATTCACTCTAAAGTCTCTCCATCTCTCTCTCGCCTGCTCTCCTCCTTTCCCCTCCACTGCTTTGATATCTATCAGGCGGAGTGGAGGGTGGAGGTGTTGATGCCAGCCTTCTATAGCCGCTGACAAATTACTCATTCATCAAGTGTGAAATAGTGTGGGTAATTCTGACCACTTCATTGCTCTCTCTCTCTCTCTTTCTATCTATCTTTTCTATCCCCCTGTTTTTGCGTCATCTCACTAATCTCTCTCCAATGAGGCAGTGGTAAGGAAAGTGCTTTTCGGAGAGCTGAGTTAAGGCTGTTGATTAGTCTAAGCAATTACCGGTAAGCAAATCAGATATTATTGTCTATGAATATCCTAGGCACACTCACACAAACTGCCTTGACCATAAGTAAAAAAGTAGGCTATAAGCTCATTACGAAATAGGCATCTTAGAGACTTCTATGCTATAACAGAACTTTGTTGTTTGGCATTCTCATAGATAAGAATGCACAGCAGTGTGCATGTGTCTGCATGATATCTGTGTCTCTTGGTGTATGTGGCTAAGCACTGCACACAGCTATGTGACTAGAGCAACACTAAGAGATACAGATGTAGAAATAGTGATTCATTCATATGGCACTTTGGGATTTTGAAAATTCAGCTATTGCATTTTGAAATGTATCACACTTCTCTGGTAAAGGTTTAACATGTCCTCATAGCTGCAGTGCCCCTTCATGTGGCAGTCTCTTGACACACTCACACATCCCCCATAGTGAGATTTTTTTTTCCCAACGCCCTCAAATCTTCACTTCATTTGCGATGTTAATTTATGTCTGAGATGAGGTGAGGAGCAGTGATCAGTGTCAGTGGCTTATCATTGGTGAGGATTCAGAGATGGCAATTAGACTGAGCACTCAGGTTTCAGAGTGTGATGTTCACTGTTTTTAACAGAGGTTGGTGAATATAATTTCTTAAAGGTGACACCTATTATGTCCCTGATTTGTGTGTGTATGTGTGTGTGTGTGTGTGTGTGTGTGTGTGTGTGTGTGTGTGTGTGTGTGTGTGTTTTTCGTGTCTTTGGTCATTCACCTTCAAGACTCTCCTTCAAAGCATCTTTCTTCTCAGACTCGTCGCTGAAGTGGAGAGGGGGAGAGAGAGAGAGAGACAGACAGAAAGAGAAAGAGAGAGAGAGAAAGAGAGAAACAATAAATGATTCATTCTGTCTTTCATCTGACATATTAGATTTGGCTTTCTTCCTCCACTCTCTCTGGAACAGCAGGAGTTCTCGTCTGAAGAGGGGGATTTGATCAAAAACTAGTATGGTACATTAACTACCAACAATCCATTAGACATGTCCTTCAAACACAAACAACAGCACAACTGGCTCGGAGCTTGGAGGGGACATTTGAACTAAATAATGTCTGGTTGGTGGATACATGTGTAATGTGTATCAGCTTACCTAATTCTTTGAGATGGTTCCTGGAAGCCCTCCAAGTCTACCTGTCCCAGGCTAGATGTGCTGCTGTTCCCATTCCTGTGAAGTTAAAAAACACACACACACACACACACACGCACGCACACACACACACACACACACACACACACACACACACACACACACACACACACACACACACACACACACACACACCACCACCACACACACAAGTTAACCTTTTGGAGTCAATCAATTTGTGCATCTTAAGAAAAAATTAAAAAATGAAGAGCAAGGGGAGATATGGATCTAGAGGAAAATGAGACAGATTGGTAGAGAGAGAGATAAAGAAACAGCTATCAAGAGAGAAAGATACAGGGGCAATGATGCTGTGCAGTGTTTATCAGCTGGTGGTTATCAGACACAGAAGCTTATGCCGGGTTGAGGTTGGCACTGCCACCCTGGCATGGGCAGTGAAACGCCAAAAAAGGCAAGCAGGTGGAACGGTCACTCCCATAGGCAGGAGGCTAGAGGTCACAAATGCTCTAGAGAACAGCTACACTCACAGGTCAAGCAGCGATGATACTAAACACAAACACAGAAGGACACATAACCACACATATAATCAATATGTACACACACACACACACACACACACACACACAAATACATATGGTGATCTCTGCCCTTCACGCATAGAGAAGGCCCTTTCATAGATTATCTAGATAGATAGATACATACTGTATTCAGCCCCCGAGGGAAATTTTAGGAATCCACTACTGTAGCTTTGGCAACCATAACACAACAAACACACATACTGTATATCTCACATACATAAAAATCACTCACAGAAATGTAAAGAGTTAACCATTTGTGAAGTGATTACTGCTGTCCTGTCCATTTATGGGAGACTAGCCTGCAACGTTAGCCCACAAGGCATGTTGGGTAAAAAAGGGATAACAGGGTGTGTGTGTGTGTGTGTGTGTGTGTTCATGTGTGATTGTGGTCAATTTTGTTACGTTTTGATCTAGGAGCGTGTGTGTTTTGATCTTCCTGTCATAGTATGTTTGCCTGACACGATTTTAATTATCAGAGTATGAGCTAAAATCAAATTTATCACCCCAGGCTCTGTGTGTGTGTGTGTGTGTGTGTGTGTGTGTCTATGCCTATGTGTTGATGGGAATAAATGCCTC
>NC_055971.1:11349349-11364349 GCF_018492685.1 Alosa sapidissima | reverse complement strand
GTTGCTGCTGCTGTTGTTGTTGTTGTTACGGCGCCCCCCGGTGGCGGCCTGCTGCACGGCTGCCTGCAGGATGGCACTGGCGCTGTTGCCGGCGTAGTAGTCCAGCAGCAGGTCAAAGCCGCGGCCCTCCGCCTCCATCTGGCCCACCATGAAGCGGGAGAACTCGTCGGTGATGCTCTCGCAGCTCGACTGCTTGGACACCGATCGGCTGAGGTCGGGCCCCAGTCGGCTGCCGGGCCCCAGGGTCCGGCCCCCGGGACCGCCACGGCCCCCGCCCAAGCCCGAGGGCTCTTCCTCTGGGATGCTCTCGCAGCTGGCCGCCTTCCCCCGGGAGCTCCATCGCTCGCACTGCAGGCGCCCGCGCGGTGACGTTGGGCAGGGGGATGAGGTGGCCGAGGTGGACGCAGGTCCCTGCTGCTGCCTGGACATTGAGGACGAGGTGTCCACCACGCTCAGCTCGGGGCAGTTGAGGATGCGCGCGGTCACCTCAGAGGCAAACAGGGCGAAGGGGTCACTGATGCCGTTGGTGTTGTTGACATGGTTGCTGTGGTGATGGCCGTTGGCGCTGGTTCCGACAGGCTCCATGTCCAGGTTGACAGTCTCGTCCACCACGCGGTTAACCAGCCGCTCCATGAGCTCAGGCTGCTCCTCCGTCTTCCGCTTGATCTCGCTCAGCCTCGGTGGACGGTGCTTCTTACGGAGCC
This sequence comes from Alosa sapidissima, assembly GCF_018492685.1. NCBI lineage: Eukaryota > Metazoa > Chordata > Actinopteri > Clupeiformes > Clupeidae > Alosa > Alosa sapidissima. The sequence continues at coordinate 11,363,645 of NC_055971.1, read as the reverse complement.
CCCCTCCTCCTCCTCCTCCTCCACCACCGGCAGCCGAACGGCAGGTGGGCAGTAGGTACGACCCCGCGTCCAGCCCGGCCCCTGCGGTCATCATGCCGCCCAGAGCCCCCGAGCCTTTAAGCGCGCAGAACCACGGCTGCTTGCCGCTCGAGTTCTCCAGGCAGATGGCGGCCAGCTCCGTAGCCATGGAGACCACCGTGGCGGCCAGATCCTCGGCGAAGCAGGTGACGGGCGTGCGCGTGTCGCCCAGCGAGTGCTGCGGGCTCAGGGCGTAGGGCTTGACCTCGTAACCCCTGGCCCTGAGACGCGGGTCGTGTCGCGGCGAGCTGTCCAGCGACGGCAGCTTGGCCTCCATGCTGCGCTCTCTTTCTCGCTTCCCCTGGCCTCTGTCTACCCCTCCACCACCGCTCTCCTGCTCCATGGAAAACGCTGAGGTCAGGGCATGCTCGCCGTCTCCGCTGGGTTTGCGGACGCGCTGAGGTGACCCGTTGTGTGACCCGGGAGCTCCTACCGTCCCCAAGACTCCCCCTCCTCTTCCTCCTCCCCTCTCTAGGGCCTGCAAGAGCCTTCCTCCTTCCCCTTCTCTGCGGACCCCGCTGCCGTCGTGGTTGCGGTCTCGGTGGCTCTTCTTGGCTGCGTGGCGCGACACGCGTCCGAGACGCCGGGCGGTCAGCCGGAGCACAGCGAACAGGACGCCTTCAGTGGTGTCGCGCAGCTGCCCCTCCCAGTCGCCGGCGCCACCTGCGTCCTTCTGCCGGCCATCGAGCTCACGCCGCTTGGCCGCCTTCTCCAGCGCGTGCGCCAGCACGCTCTCCGCCACGTCTCTCACAAACTCCTCCTCCTCCTCCTCTTCGTCATCCTCCTCCTCCTCCTCCTCCTCCTCCACCTCCTCCTCGGCATACTCCTCCTCTTCGACCTCCCCTCGGCCCCCCTCCTCCTCGTCCGGTCCTTCGTCCCTGACCCTGCGCTCGGTGCCGGTCACCCCGGCCAGCAGGCGGCGCTGTGTGCTCTCCAGTAGCTGTGCCACGCTGCGAGGCTGCCGTTGCCGCAGCTGCTGCCGTTGGGGCCGGGGTCGTGCCAGCAGGCCGGTGGCCTCGCTTAGCAGCGCCCGTGCCAGACTGGCACGCGACGCCTCCACGCTGGTGCCCTCGGCCAGGCTGGCGTGGAGCGGCACGGCCGCGCTGGCCTGCGCCGCCGAGAGCAGCCCGAGAGACGGCGAGTAGCGCCCGCTGCCATCGTCCGGCTCCACGGGGTCAAAGGGCAGATCCACGGCGGCCACGGCTCCAGCCACTTGCGCCATCCCGCACATGGCCGAGGTGAGGGAGAACTCGCCCTCCTCCGTGTCACACCCTTCATCTTCATCCTCATCCTCTTCCTCTTCCTCCACCGGTCCGTCATCCTCATCGGCGTCCATCGCTGTGCGTGCGGCAGGGTCCATGGCCAGATGCTGTGCCACCTGCGGAGTGGAGATGGTGCCAATCACACTGGCGGCACACGCCAGTGCCACCTCCAGGGGTTTGGAGGCTGCATGCTGCTGCTGCTGCTGCTGCTGTTGCTGGGCCTCCTGATTGAGCTTCTGGTGCTGATGCTTGGAGTGCGGTGGATGAGGATGATGATGGTGCCGTTGCTGATGTGGCTTGCGCTGCGTGGCTGGTCGGTGTCGCTCGCCGGCGGCGCGTGGTGCGGCTACGTCCGGCCCATGATCGGGCCAGTCGCCGGTAGCGTCCTCGGCGCAGTCGGGGCTCTGGACAATGACGATTTTGGGGAGCTGGAAGGAGGACGAGGAAGAGGAGGACGAAGGCAGGCTGAGGGCTGCGGCGGGGGAGAAGGGCGCCTCGTCCTGTGAGAGACGGATGAAGGCGTCCTGCAGCACCGTCTCGGCCAGATTGGTGGCGTAGCGGCCGGCCGACTCGCGAGGATTCTGGGAGACGGAGGCGGGCGAGGACCGCAGGGTGGATTCGGAGTCCTCGCTGTCGTTCTGGTCAAGGGAGGGGGTCCCGGCTACACCCCTGCGCTGACGCGGTGGAAGGCGACTCCTTCTCAGCAGCTCCGCCGCCACCTCTCCCACATCCACTCCATCTGCTTCTGCCCAGAGAGGGAAGAGAGAGAGTGAGAGAGAAAGAATGAGGGAGGAAGAGAAAGAGAGGGAGAAAATGAGAAATTGTATTACGTTTTCAGCAGGTTAAGCAAAATCACTCAAGGGAACGAGGGAAGAAAACATTAAAGGAAGAGGGAGAACAGAGTGGTGTATAAAATAAAACGGAATTGGAAAGGAAAGAAGGAGCGATCGGGAAGAGAGGCCTGGAGGGGTGAACAGAGAGATTGATGTAGGGATGAGAGAAAGGGTGACGGAACAAGAGAGAGAGAGAGGAGGAAAGAGAGAGACAAGAGGAGAGGAAGGAGAGAGAGTGTGAGGGAAAGAGAGAGGAGAAAAGAGAATCAGAGGAGACAGGGAGAAGGGGATGCCTGTTGTCGTTAGAGAGGCAGTCTGTCTCCTCCTGCAGTGCAGCCCCACGGGAAAGGTGATGAGGTGAGCCCAGCTAAAGTAAGCCATCAATACACCCCACTGACGTTTGCTCAACAGACACACACACACACACACACACACACACACACACACACACACACACACAAACACACACACACACACATACAGTACACGGACATACTGTACACACACACACATGCACAGATTGCACACACACACACACACATACACACACACACACACACACACACATGCACAGATTGCACACACACACACACACATGCACAACACTCTCTCTCTTCTCTCTCTCTCTCTCACGCACACACACACACAAACACACCTTTCTCTCATTCTGTGTTTCTCTCTTTCTCTCCCTCTTTCTTTCTTTCGATTGCATTTCTCTCTTGACTTGACCTGTACATCCTCTTCTTTCTCCTCTCAATTTCTTGATTTGGGTCAGAGTTGTCATGGAACTATTTCAATAAAATACCAATGAAGCGATATATTTATATTTTTCTCTGTTGTTGTAAATAGCAAACTTCAGTGACTTATCCCCCCTGTACACAATGGAAATGCTTTTGTTGTGGAGGTGAAGGATTAACAACAGGCAAAAACTATCTCCAAAGAGCTATATCTACTGACAAGGTAATGTTTCACGATTCTCGCAAGATTTGTCGGGCCACCGTTCTTGAAGTTGCATGGCTGGTTTTCTGGGTATCGACTCGCTACGTCTATGCTGTATAGCTATGAGTGAACGATTCGCCTATTACAAGTTCGTTTACCATCAAATTGGCTTCATACAGGTGAAAATTTTGCATAGTGTACTTTTAACATCTCTTCTGTGTACATCCCAAATCACTCTTTCTTATACGTTTCCAACTCTCTCTACTACAACAGTTTTTACCCATTGCTTACACACTAAACAATGAATGCTTAGACCAAAGACTCAATACCTAAACTTCTTGTAGCATACCTTAAACACTGTGTAACCGTAGCTTAAACACATTTTTAGAAAGGATTGTTGAGTTTTGATGGCAGTGTTTCAGTTTGGCATAGATGTGAGTTTTTTTTATTTCCAAGCGCTATGTCTTATTTGGCTATATGTAGATTTTTTACATAATGAGCCAAATTCTGTAAAATGTGTGTAAGCAATAGGCAAAAACTGTATTTCTCTGCCTCTCCCTCCTTCTCTCTCTGCCTCTCCCTCTCTCTCCTTCTCTCTCTGCCTCCCATCTCCTCCTCTCCTCTCCTTCCTCTCTAAGTCCCCCTCTCTTTCCCTCTATTTCTCTCATCTAAGTCTCTCTCTCTCTCTCTCTCTCCTTTAAGTCCCTCTGCTCCTTCCAGAGAAGTGCAGATCTCTATTAGTGAGGATGTGATGATGATGAGGACTACATTGGCTCAGGGGTGAGAACACCCTTCAGACATTATCAGCTGCACATCTCCTTCCATATGAATTATAGATCAGTGCAGGGTTGCCATAGCCGCTCAGTAGTGTCTGGGGGCCCAGGGCTGGCTGTGCCCTAAATAGGTATGGCCAGGCACAGCTTCGGCTGCCCGTGGGTAAAGGCACGACTGGCCAGTGTAACGCGAAATCATTATTACCTAATGTGATGCATGCACGCACACACACATGCGCGCGCACACAACACACACAAACAAACACACACACACACACACATACAGTATATATACGCACACACACACACACACACACACACACACACACACACACACACACACACACACACACACGGCTTCACACACACAATTCAAACTTAGCTGTGTATGCAGAAAAGCCCATCAGCCTTCACTCCGGATCTAAATGAATGTTTGCTGACCTTTCTGTGAATACAAGTCATTTCACAGAGACAGATTTGCATTAGTGCAAGGCCTGAGTCAGCTAGCAGGGCCCGGCCAGTCAAATTACATCAGCTCTGACTGGGCCCCTGATAACGTTTTCTAAACTCCGCTGCTGTGCCCATGTAAGCCTGAAAGTAATGTCGCCATGACACTACTCAGGAAGTCCTCAGCAGCCTTCTGATGGATTTTTTTTTTGTTTTTTTTCTGTAAACTGCTGCTTCCTGCTGCACCTCCACATAGTACTCAAGTCTGTTTATCATTGTTATATGTTAAATATGTTACTTATTATATATATTTTGTCATTATTAACATGAACATTTCTTTTTAAATTGTTTTTTTTTTTTACTTTTTTATTATTTGTTCATTTGTTTGATGTCTGTCTTGTATGTCTTGGTGTCACGGGTACGCTGGCGACTACGCCGCTCCGTCTGGCATCTTTTATCTTGTGTGTCAATGTCTTGTACTATGTGGAGCGCTTTGGGTTGCACTCTGTGCATACAAAAATGCGCTAAATAGATAAAAGTGACTTGAAATTACTTGGTTGATTCGTTCCAAAGTCCTTTGAATAATTAGAGTATCAAAGTATGGGCGTTGAGATTGGTGTGCTTAACTGATGTATTGTCTGAAGTGGATTAGTGTATAGTGTACTTTACACCAATGTGTGGTGAGTCGTACTGTATATGTGTCACTGGTCATTCACTGACTAGCCTGAGGTAGTGGGCATCAGTGTACACTTCCCTGCTATCTGGTTTGAAGTAGAATGTACATATATATACCATTTACTCATGTCTGAAGTGAAGCAGTGTGCATATGTGTACCAGTCACTCATGCTACAGTACATACATACGCACACTTTACTAGGATGCTGCAGCTCCCTGAACACAAGTGGGAGAAAGTATTCGTTGGGTAAGTGTCAGGTGTTCATTAGATCCTTATGGGTCTCCAGTCCTTGTTCTCCCACAGTTGCACATGCACAACACATCTTGAGCCCCTACCAACCACCACCACACTGCTCCAGGCCCACCTGATTACTGTCAGTGCAATTACACTGTGCTCCATTAGCTACGTCAGGTCAGGTGTGTGTGTGTGTGTGTGTGTGTGTGTGTGTGTGTGTGTGTGTGTGTGTGTGTGTGTGTCACGCTCAGCTTATCACGACTGGTGCTAATGTGTCCAGTCAAGCATGCAGAGCAGACAGATTAAAAGGCTGCATTGTACGAAGCTCAGGGCACCAGTCTGATGAGTGATAGGATGTCACTAAGCAACATGTAGGCATTGGGTATGGAAGTGTGTGTGTGTGTGTGTGTGTGTGTGTGTGTGTGTGTGTGTGTGTGTGTGTGTGTGTGTGTGTGTGTGTGTGTGTGCGTGCGTGTGTGTGTGTGTGTGTCTGTATGTTTGTGTATGTGTGTGTGCGGGTGTTTGTCTTGTCAACAACAATGACCTCCTGACCATGTTATTGACTTTTATGGTGGAAACAGATGAGAGTCAACAGTAGCTGAGCAGGTGGGGTCGTGTTTGTTTGTGCGTCTTTATGGCTTGTTTGTCTTTCCGAATTTAGAGACGCTATCTGAAGAGTGTGTGTTATTACAGAGTGCTGTGTGTGTGTGTGTGTGTATGTGTGTGTGTGTGTGTGTGTGTGTGTGTGTGTGTGTGTGTGTGTGTGTGTGTGTGTGTGTGTGTGTGTGTGTGGACTAGGAAGTGGGAAATGATGACATGAGCCTTTGCCCCATGAGGTCTGAGATCTATCTCAAACAAACGCTCATGCATGCACACAGACACACACCAGCAAAGGTAACCTGGGGAGAAAGGTGTGTAATGATTAACATTAAACTCCACCATCTGCTCTCCCCATAGCATCAAATCCTGTTACAGCAGCACAGCACCCAATAGTGCTAATGTACTTAGCTACGCCACTACTGTAGTCATCACTTTACTGCTAACACATTTAAAAAACACACACACACACACACACACACACACACACACACACACACACACACACACACACACACACAAACACTCTCTCTCTCTCTCCTCTCTCTTTCTCTCATTCAATTTCCAGACAACACATTAACACCACATGCGAGCTCGTCTTCACATATAATTATGACCCAGTACCACCATCCTAATTGCTCCATATTATGACAGGTTCAGTCCATTATACATTGCAACAAGGCCTATAAATTGTGATATTATGACACATTATATAAATTGCGAATACATTATGTGGCGACGAGGCTATATAATTATATTGTGACATTACAGAAAAGCTGAGTCTGAATTGTTGCATGAAACGCATCCAGATATTCAGGAGGCTACATTTGCGTATATGTGTTAAATTGTGAGTGTTTTGTGTGTATTTGATGAATGTTGGCTGTGTGAGAGCTTTTTAAATGACATATGTCTACTATACAATATATGGGCCAGTCTGGTGCAAAGTGAGAGATATGGAGAGGAATGCAAGCTACTGACGATTGACAATCTCTTTGCTTAAGTAGTGTCACAGTTACATAAAGTGCTTTTATGACAAACTCAAGACAACGCCAACTTCCTGAAATATAACAAGTGATATTTACTGAAAATACTTTACATATACGGAATGTTTTTCACAACACAAGCTTGCAGCTTGTATCAACAAAATGGCATTCTAAACGGAAGTTCGGGAGTAGCATGATGAAATGTGTCATGCCTACGGCGTCAGATTCTTATCGGGTACATTATTCCCAGTCTACATGTTGTGGCATTTGGTTTGATCACTCGCTCCCCCCATAACCCCCCCACCTCCTCCCCCTATCTCACCTCCTCCCCCCAGCACACCCCCTCCACATTAATAGCATTGCGGTACGACTGCCACTACCAGGACACTCATGCATGGCCTACAGACCTATTGTGCTCATAAACCCAAACGTTACTGCTGTATTCCCAACGGCAGATATGCGCTAGTGCCAAACGCTGCTGCACCGCCTCTGCCATCTCCTAAAGTGCGCTAGGACAGAGAGAGAGAGAGAAAGAGAGAGAGAGAGAGAGAGAGAGAGAGACTGTGGAAGAGCCTTCAGTCTCTGTGCTAGGAGAGAGAAAGAAAAAGAGAAAGAAAGAGAGAGAGAGAGAGAGAGAGAGAGAGAGAGAAAGAGAGAGTGGATGTGGCAGAAGCTCCAGTCTCTGCCTCTGCGTTAGCCTCAGTGGCGGCAAATGGCCTTAATCCCTGTCTGGGACACCTGCCAGACTGCAGTGCTGGAGCGCTCCTGCTCGTCACACAGACAATGGCCCTGATATAAATACCTGTCTGAGAGCGCCACGGCACGCTAGTCTCCTCATATCCCTTAATGCACCACCTGACTTAATGGCTTTGCAAATCTGGTTACACTGTGATCATTTTATTACAGTTTTTTTTTCCAATTGCTAACATACTAAAATGCTATGCATAGCACAATTATTTAAACTGACACACAGAGAGGACAGAGAGTGCAGCCCAACTTGAGCCGTTTTACCATCGCCTGTGTCATCCAGACAGACTGGAGTACAGGTATTCAACCAAAATTATTTTCTTATACACTATGTAGTACACACCATGTCATAGTGTATCAGTTGGGTGACACCTGTTTACTTCATGAATGGCTGATGTCATACACTAACTGTACAAGTTTCCTGTACAATTTACTCTACTATGGGGGAAATATCTTTAGGCTGCATTGTCCAAGCCCTATATTTTTGTCTTTTTGTTTTTCTCTAAAGGACTGAGACACGCAGCCATGGTGGAGGAAGGGGCCAAATGTTCACTTCACCGGGATACAGGAAGCTGCCATTGTAAACTTGGTTTTGGAAGATAATGACATCAAATAACGAGAAATTCAAAGCCACATCATCCAAGACAACACCTTATTCAGTAACATTCAACGAGTCAGTCTGTCCACATTGGCTCACATTCTCAAGAGAAACCAAATCAGAATGAAACATCTTTATAAGGTGCCGTTTGAGAGAAACACAATATTGACTGCAGTACACTACACGCAACATTGTTTCTCAGTGTACTGGATAACACCATATTGACTGATTTTTGTTCTTTGTTTTCAGGGAGTAGTGGAAATGCATGCTCATATGAGTTCATCTTTAGATGAGGCATCTTTAGTAGATGAGGCTGGTTTCAGCCTAGCAATGACCAGAAGAAGGGGGAGAAATGGCATTGGCCACTAACCTGACTCTCGCCAGATGAATTTCATTCCGCCTAGCTCCACTCATCCATCTGGGATCAATCCATTAAAGTGTTGCTTCAGAAGGCTGGGCCTAATCAAAAAATGCTTGCATATGATTGGATAAGCCACTTGTCCGTCATCTATTGACGTGCTACTTAAACCACTCACATCGAAGCCAACCCGTGACGCTGATAACAGTCTCACAGTCGCTTCTACGCTATGTCACATCTATGAAACTCCCGCCCTGCATACTGATTGGCTTTACCATAAAATCTGGTGCAGAAATCACTCTCAACGGAAGAGGCCCCAGATGGATGTGAGTGAAGCTAGGCGGAGCTAAGCGGAATGAAATTCATCTGGCGAGAGTCAGGTTAACTGGCCACAGAGCCATTATAGATGTTCCTGGCCAACGTGGTGGGAATATCACAATGTGCGCTGCCATCACCAATACGCATGGTGTCCTCCACCGTCATGCCAACCTTGGACCATACAACACAGCTAATATATTCTCACATTTCTGGACAGACTCCACAACATTCTCATACCACCAGAGCGTATGAATGATGCAGACCATCAAAGAAACCAGTACGTTGTAGTATGGGATAACGTGAGCTTTTATTGTGCAGCAGTCCAAAACTGGTTTGCTGACCACCCACCATTTCTTCTGCAATACCTCCCACCATACCGTACTCACCATTTCTGAACCCCATAGAAGAGTTCTTTTTATTCTGCAATTTTCTTTTTCAGTTTACTGTTTTTGTGAGCATATTTTTGTACTTCAATGTAAATATATCTGCTGTGCATATGTTGCACTGACTTGTTTGGTGAAAAATAAAAAAATAAATGTTTCAACAGCATGTGTGTGTATCTGCACATACTGTATCTCTCTGCATGTGAACACCACCAGTGTGTAGTTGGTTAGTAACATGAATAAAGTGTGTGCCATTTGGTGCAAAAGTTTGATTTTGATAATGCTATATGTAGTTTTGGTTGCAGTGCTTCATTTTGCAGGATATATGAGATATTTTGCAGTTTGGGTGTGTGGTTTTGTGAAAAAAGTTGTGTTGTAGCAATTGGAAAAAAACTCGAAGTGTGCAGCTGGCGTGACTTGTTTAGTAGCAGTGTTGAGAAGCACATCGATGATGCTGTGAACTGAAATGTGGTTATCTACTCTAGTGATTGCACGGAGTGTTGAACACATGGGTTTGTGCTATTATCAGAAATTGCTAAACACACACACACACACACACACACACACACACACACACACACACACACACAGACACACACAACAAAACAAGGTCAAGATGATAAAAGTACTTAGTATGTGCATATATTTGTATAAATGTGTGTGTGAGAATCACCGTTTCTGAAGGGGTCCTCCTCACTGTCCTCTCCCAGGTGCTCCGAGGCTGTGAGGAAGTCTTCCTCAATGGAGGACACAGAGCGGTTGGTGTCATCATCGGTGACACGCTGGTTGGCCAATCGGCTGAGGCGGTGCCTCTCCTGGCCGGACTGCAGGCCAATCAGAAACTTGTTTATCTCGAAGATGATGCTGCCCGGCTGGGTCGGGCGACGCCCTCTCGCACACTGGACCAAACACACATCTGCTGCCCGATGACTCTGAGATGTGCAAGCACACACACAAGCCCCCCACACACACATACACACAGACACACACAACACACACATACATAGGTGTAGACACCAAAACACACACAGAGCCAAAGCCAAAGACATGGATTAACAAACACACAAAGTGGGTCAAGGACAAGGACAAGGATTTTTTTATTGAGGTGAAAGGTCAAATCTCAAAGGCTAGTGCTATTTTGCATTTCTATGCACTCGTTGGAGGACAGTATGCAGATCTTTGATCTTTAGATGGATGGAAGGGAGCTGGGCAAAGGCTGAGGTGAGTTGATGTCAATTGACCAAGTCTGGGGTCACGCCAGGGGTCAGCTGAGAGGGGGCATGCTGATGTGATCTGGCTGATGTAGGAGCTGGCCTGTGGTTGAGAATGTCAAAGGCACCCAGGGTTGAGTAAGGGCTCGTCTGTGCTTGGGAATGTTTAGGAGTGTAGCAGTTGGGCATGGATTCATGGGAGCTAAGGGTATTTATCAGAAAAGGGCAAAGGCTGCCCTGTGCTTGGGTACGTTCAGAGAGACAGGAGTTGTATGGAGGCTAATCTGTGCTTGGGCGTGTTAAGGAGGACAGGAGCTGAGTGATCGGGGGCTCACCTGTGCTTGGGCGTGTTCAGGAGGACAGGGTTCAGGGGGCTGCAGTCCGCTCAGCAGCAGGATCTCATTTTCTTTGGGCTGCCGCACTCCCAGAGACTCTATCAGCCTCGGCAACTCAGGAGAGACAGACGCCAACTTCTACAGAGGAGAGACAGAATGAGATGGGAAGTGAGGGGGAGGTTTAGAGGCTCTATAAATGAATAAATTATATTAAATACATAAATCATGACCCTTGTCAGCATTGTTTTTTTTCATAAAGGGGGAGCTCAGTGCCTCTCCGTTTTTGGAGGATTTTCTCCAAAAATTCACATTTACAGACACGTATAGACACAAACTCAATGCATGGAGAACCCCACGCACCTTGATACAGCTGTCATCGTGGCGATCGGCGTTATGACGATCAAGGTTGACAAAGCACACCTGGGGAGAAGGTAGAGAATACAGGCAAGCAAGGGAAGGGGAAAGAACAAAAATATTTTTAACCACAAAATACAAACAGATCATATGATTCTGTCAATAACGAATAGACAGATACAGATACACATTACAATGTTGCAGGATCCCTTCTAAAATACACTTGTGAATACAAACACAGACACATACACGCACACACAAATCTATTGCCTCAAGTCAGATTCTCCATAGAGGCCTCTAAGCATGTCAGTAATTATCTAAATATTTAGACCAAACTGTCAGCTCTGGTCTGGTGTCATTTTTGCTGTCTTTCTCACTTTGCTTCTCTCTGTCAGTGCACACACACACACACACACACACACACACACACGGTAATGGAGGCCGGAGACCCCTGTTGTGGCACATATTGGAGAGAGTGGAGAGAGTTGCCCTTTTCACTAGGTTTTCAAAGAATCATTTCTGACTGCTAAGGACACAATGGTCCATGCGCCGCTAATGTTGTCACATACACACACACACACACACACACACACACACACACACACACACACACACACACACAAGCACACTAATGTGTGTTTGAAGTTGCTGGCAGGAATACCAGGAATACATCCACAGATGCACTTGTGATTGTTGCTCACACATCACACACACTTCTCACTCCATCCTCATCATTTCCCTCTCTCCTTCTCTCTCTCTCCATCCTCTCTCCTTCTCTCTCCATTTGTCATGTCCCTCTCTCTTTCTCTCTTTCGTTCTTGCTGTTTCAGCTTTTCTTAATGTGAAAGTGAAGCAGGCTCTATTTTCCCTCTGCTTTGGAGCAGGCCCAGTCCAACTGTAGGCCATTTCACTGATTACAACTGCATCCTGCATTCTTATGTCTTTTTGAATTCTCATCCATCCATCCATCCATCCATCCATCTGCCCATCCATTCATCCATCTATTCATGGCCTGCATGGCTTTCATTTGTCAATCTGCCAAACCCCCTCACTTAAATCTAAGTTTTAGATAACCGTCTTCTCTTCTAACCAGCTCTCTCTCTCTCTATCCCTCTCTTCATCCCTCTTTCTCCTCTCTCTCTCATTATGTCTGTCTGAAGTCTCTCTCTCTCTCTCTATTATTCTCCCTATCTTTCTCTCTCTACCCCCCCCATCTCCCCCTCTGAAGTATCTCATTTGTCTTGGGGGAGCTATTCTGTGTGTGTGTGTGTGTGTGTGTGTGTGTGTGTGTGTGTGTGTGTGGAGAGCGCGGCAGGTTGAGATGGCTTGTGTCTTTGTGCTATATTCAGCATCTTTTCCTTTCGTCTGCACTCTGGCGTTCTATTTCACGCTCCCTCTCCTCCTCCCTCTCTCCCTCCGTCTCTGTCTTCTCCTCCTCCCTCTATCCCCCTGTCTCTCTCCTCCTCCACATTGTTCTTTTGCTTTCCCCCCTTCCCGTCCCTTACTGAAAACGCTCAGTCATGTCAGCCGCTAATTGATTTCTCACCAGGTTGGTGCACACACACACACACACACACACACACACACACACACACACATACAAGTGCATATACACCCACATACACAAATGCAGGCCCACAAATGGCCATAAAATGGACAATGTCAAGGTGAACGTAAAAGTACTTTGTATGTGTGTGTGTGTGTGTGTGTGTGTGTGTGTGTGCGTACCTGTATGTGTGTATTTGTGTGTGCAACTGTACTGCTAGCTGCTCTTTGATCATAGTGAGGGGGCCTCAGTTTGCAGGTGTTTTATTTTAGTGAGTGTGTGCCTCTCTGCTGTCTTTTCTCATCACGCTTCCCTCTGCTCCCTGCAGCCACTCTCTCTCTCTCTCTCTCTCTCTCTCTCTCTCTCTCTCTCTCTCTCTCTCTCTCTCTCTCTTCATCTTTTATCATCTGTTTTTAGTCTCACAGCACTTGCTGCTGCAGTAATTGTGACTTCCCTTGTTGTCTCCACACCTTGTCTCCAAGTGAGCGGCCCATCTTTAGCGCTTATGATCACTCCATTTCTCACTTCAGTCTCACTACAGTCTCTTTAAATATTTTGGTTTGATCTCCTTTCATCTCTTGTTTTCCATGAGACATTTCTCCAGCTGTTACCCAGCTCTCTTGCCTCTAGTTTCATTATTTTCTTTTTCTTTCTCTCTGTCTCTCTCTCTCTCTCTCCATCTCCCACTCTCTATTCAATTCTTCCAATAAAGCTTTATTGGTATGACATTATTGCCCAAGCTTAATTAAATACATACATAGAAGCACAAATAAGTTGAGCAGTACTCTTTCTCTCTCTCTCTCTCTGCATGTACTTTCCTTTCCTCTTGGCAGCTGGTCAGTTCACCCTGCCCCTTGCCACAACCTCCTCTTCAGCTGGCACTTTAGGTTAGGCTCTACCATAACCACCACACATCCCTTTGCCCCACACACACACGCACACAGGCAAACACAAACACACACACACACACACACACACACACACACACACACACACACACACACACACACACACACACACACACACACAGACCACGGGTCACACTCTGCCATCACCACCACACATCACCTGTGCCAACTTATGATTCAGCATCTTTTTTTCTAATAAAACCCCCAGCAGGGGGTCACCAAGCTCATCCATTCCTGCCCAGGAGGTATCCCAGCCCACCTGATCACGGGGGAAGCAACATGAAAGCCCTCTGTGCCCGCCCTCAATCCACTGTTACATCAGTGTCCTGGTTGTTGATTGACACAGCCGCATGTCAATCGCGGAAGCTTCTTTACAGCCGATCATCTGATTGGTTTGATCTGACTGATCTGACTGTGAGGTGAATGTGGATGCGAGGAGTCGACGAGGGCTCTGGACCGCCAGATGAAGCGACAGCTTGATTGCTGTTTGGGGAACGACGGTGTGCATCTTAATCTGGAAATCTGGAGTGCACCAGATAGAGTACACTACAGGGGAGCAAAGGGGAGAGAAGCTGTTGGCTTTGGTGCCTTTAGATGCCTTTTTTTACACAGCCCATGGGAATACAAGCACACACAGACACACACACAGACACACACACACTCTCTCTCTCACACACACACACAGAAACACACACACTCTCCCTCTCTCTCTCTCT
>NC_055971.1:11336849-11344349 GCF_018492685.1 Alosa sapidissima | reverse complement strand
CAGTTGAAGTAGCATGTGTCAAGAAAATAGAGATATCTAATGAATTCAATTGAATGGAGAAAGAAAAAAAGAAAGATAAGATGTCTAGATGTCTAGACTGAATTGAATATGAGATTGATGATATGATATGTGATATGATATGATATGGATAGATAGATAGATAGATAGATAGATAGATAGATAGATAGATAGATACTTTATTTATCCCCAAGGGGAAATTCAAGATATGATATGATATGATATGATATGGTATATTATATTATATTATATTATATTATATTATATTATATTATATTATATTATATTATATTATATTATATTATATTTTATTATATTATTATATTAAGTAAACTAGAACCCACTTGGTCTTCATGACTACTTGAAGTCATCTCTTGCGAATGTGTTCACACATTTTCATTGGGTTCACACATTTCTCACACCCTTTTGCAAAACAGTTAACACAGGTGTCATTCAAAAGCCCTCAACTCTATTGGTTTTCCCATGCTAAACAAAAGGAAAACATCTTTTCACAGGTGGTATAGATTCCATGCATTAGTCTGAATCTCTGATACACCTGTGTGAAACTCCTTTGCACAATTCTTCAATCAGCAATCATTCATTATACATAACAGATGTCTGTTCTGTGTTGCTATTTGCAAGTATGGATCTAATGCACATTTGACAAAGTATTGTATTGCCTATTTGGTAGAGAAAACCGTACAAAAGGTGTTTACTGTAGGTTTATTTCGATGAAAGTTGTAGTTCAAGGAAATGTACAGTATCTTGCTAGGTGTTTTGCTGTATGTCTTACATGTCAATGACAGTTACATCTTGGGAGGAATGAATAAATTATTTTTTTATTCAGTACATTTTGTCTTTTCACAGTTTTTTTCTGATACCAGAAAAATGAGAAAGTAATGGAACAGACATAGCAAAAATGCTCATTTTGAGAACTAGATTTTGCATTTTGTTGTCTAGTGTGTAATGATTGATTAAAGACTGTTTTTGAATTGGCAACAAGTTGTAGTGTTTGAAGGCAAGATTGGCTTTTGCTGCATGTTTTAAGTGTTTTGAGAGAGTAACAGCCTTTTGCAAGCAAAATGTGTCATTTTGTCCAGAGTGCTTTTGTTCAGACACGGGTGTTAACTGTTTTGAGAACGTGATGTCACAGTTGACACAGGTATCAAAACGATCGAGAAAAACTGTAAAGAGTGTTTTTGAATTGGCAACAAGTTGTAGTGTTTGAAGGCAAGATTTGCTTTTGCTGCATGTTTTAAGTGTTTTGAGAGAGTAACAGCCTTTTGCAAGCAAAATGTGTCATTTTGTCCAGAGTGCTTTTGTTCAGACACAGGTGTTAACTGTTTTGAGAATGTGATGTCAGAGTTGACACAGGTATCAAAACGATTGAGAAAAACTGTAATTGAGTTTACAGTAAGAGAGTAAAAGATGCCAGGCCTTCTGGCTCTGCTAAACAGCAAAAACAAAGCCCTGTTTGTGGCCTAATGTGTTGTGCGATGTGGGCTGTCAACTCCTATCATTGATTGATTGTGTGTGTGTGTGTGTGTGTGTGTGTGTGTGTGTGTGTGTGTGTGTGTGTGTGTGTGTATTGTTGTTGTTGTTGTTGTTGTTGTTGTGTGTTTATGGGTGTTTTCCATGTCATGTCCTAAGTTTGACAGATTACAGATGGGCAACACACAAATCTATGTGTCGCTAAAGAGTCTCTTAGATCTATGTGTCTTTAAGTTTCGCTCTCTCGCTCTCTTTCTCACCGTATGTGTGTGTGTGTGTGTGTGTGTGTCTGTCTGCTAAGACTCTCAGTTCACTAGGTGCCCAACGAAGGCAGAAATGAGCATCTGTGCTTGAGGACACACATAAACACACAGACACAGACACACACACACACACACACACACACACACACACACACACACACTCACATGACGGACAGTCAAAGTCTGAAGCAGACATATGCCTGAGACATTTACCCAATCTCAGCCCAGGGCCAAAGATACCCTTAACACACGACTCAATAGACAACATTAGTTTGATAGAGAGGGTGTGTGTGTGTGTGTGTGTGTGTGTGTGTGTGTGTGTCTTTGTGAGTATATGTATGTGTTTGTGGGTTTGTGCCTGCAGCTATACATGATTTTAAGTATAGCGACAATCTGTTGAGCTGTCTCTCTCTCACTCTCAGTGTGTGTGTGTGTGTGTGTGTGTGTGTGTGTGTGTGTGTGTGTGTGTGTGTGTGTGTGTGCGTGTGTGTATGCGTGTGTGTGTGTGATACAGAGAGAGTCAAAGTCAAAGTCAAAGTCAGCTTTATTGTCAATTTCTTCACATGTTCCAGACATACAAAGAGATCGAAATTACGTTTCTCACTATCCCACGGTGAAGACAAGACATATTTTACCAATTTAGGTCCACAGACAAACATAACATTCAAGTAAACAAAAAAGTAAGTAAATAAGTAAATAAGAGGGCACATATAATAATGAAAAAATAAGAGCAGCAAAATTTGGTTGAAATTGTGCATAGACAGTCAATAAAATACTAGTGCAAAGTCAGGCCAATAAAAGGCTTGGGTAGTTCTGTTTGACCTAAGTAAGAAAGAAAGTGGCATAGTGGTGCAAGTTATGTAAGAGCAGCAGAAGTGTTGTGTTTTCAGGACAACAACACCAAGTTGTAAAGTGTACAAGTGTGCAAGTGTGCAAGTGGAGTAGTGCAGGCGGCCATTTTGGGTCCAATGTCCAGGATGTTATGTAGCTGAGGGTGGAGGGGGGAGAGGAGGGAGAGAGTTCAGCATCCTTACAGCTTGGTGTATGAAGCTGTTGGTGAGTCTGGTAGTGCGGGAGCGCAGGCTTCTGTACCTCTTCCCAGAGGGCAGTAGATCAAACAGATTGTGAGCGGGGTGACTTGCATCACTCACAAATTTGGTCGCCTTGCGGGTGAGGTGGGTGGTGTAAATGTCCTTCAGGGAGGGGAGTGAAGCACCAATAATCCTTCCAGCTGTGTTCACTATGCGCTGCAGGGCTTTCCTGTTGTATTCAGTGCAGCTTCCGCCCCACACAGCGATACAGCTGGAGAGGATGCTCTCAATGGTGCCTCGGTAGAATGTGGTCATGATGGCTGGTGGAGCACTTGCTCGCCTGAGTTTCCGCAGGAAGTACAGGCGGCGCTGAGCTTTCTTCGCCAGTGATGCAGTGTTGGTGGTCCAGGAGAGGTCTTCACTGATGTGCACCCCCAGGAATTTGGTGCTGCTCGCTCTCTCCACCACAGCACCGTCGATGGTCAGTGGCAGGTGTTGGGTGTGACCTCTCCGGAAGTCAACAACAATCTCTTTGGTCTTGCTGACGTTCAGCAGGAGGTTGTTGTCCCTGCACCACGTGGTCAGATGGTCGACCTCCAACCTGTATTGAGTCTCGTCGCCCTTAGTGATGAGACCCACCAGAGTTGTGTCGTCAGCAAATTTCACTATGTGATTGTTGCTGTAGGTTGCAGTGCAGTCATGCGTCAGCAGGGTGAAGAGCAGCGGACTGAGCACGCAGCCTTGGGGGGCCCCTGTGCTCAGTGTGATGCTGCTTGAGGTATTGTTGCCAACACGTACTACTTGGGGCCTCTGACAGAGGAAGTCCAGTAGCCAGTTGCAGAGGTAGGTACTGAGTCCCAGTTTGTCAAGTTTGCAGATGAGTTGTTGTGGTATTATGGTGTTGAATGCAGAACGGAAGTCTATAAACAGCAATCTCACATATGAGTCTCTTTTTTCCGGGTGGGTGAGGGCTGGGTGGAGGGCAGAGCAGATTGCATCCTCTGTAGACCGCTTGGCTCGGTATGCAAACTGGAAGGGGTCCAGGGTGGGGGGGAGAATGGCTTTGATATGTGACATGACAAGCCGCTCAAAGCACTTCATGATGATGGGTGTCAGTGCCACAGGGCGGTAGTCATTGAAGCAGGATGGAGCAGTTTTCTTCGGCACAGGTATGATGGTGGCAGCTTTGAAACATGATGGGACGATGGCTTGCTTCAGGGAAGTGTTAAAGATGTCTGTGAAGACATCCTTAAGCTCCCCTGCGCAGTCCTTCAGCGCACGACCTGGGATGTTGTCTGGACCTGTTGCCTTACGGGTGTTGATAGCAGCAAGTGTCCTCTTCGCGCTGTCGGCAGAGAGGCACAGGGGCTGCTCATGTAGAGGGGGATGGGTCTTCTGTGGGCAGGTGCTGTTTTGTGCTTCAAAGCGAGCAAAGAAGCGGTTCAGGTTGTTGAGCAGAGGGATGTTGCTCTCACAGCTCTGTGGCGCGGGCTTGTAGTCCGTGAGGGCCTGAATGCCCTGCCATAGGCTTTGTGCGTTCCTGCTGTCTTTGAAGTGGGTGGTTATCTTGTGAGTGTATTCCTTTTTTGCTTCCTTGATGCCACGGGACAGGTTGGCTCTCGCTGTTTTCATGCCAGCTTCATCCCCAGCTCTGTAGGCTTTGTCTCTGGCCCTCAGCAGCCTGAGGACATCCCCTGTCAGCCATGGCTTCCAGTTAGCCCGAGTGATGATGTCTTTTGTGTGGGTCACATCATCGATGCACTTGGTGATGTAAGAGGTTACAGTGTCTGTATACTCCTCTATGTCTGTCCGGTTGTTGTAAGTGGCTGCCTGCCACTGTGTGTGTTTGTGTGTGTGTGTGGGTGTGTGTGTGTGTGTGTGAGACAGAGGGAGTGTGTGTGCGTGCACATGCTATCACTTATCATAAGTGTAATGCTGCAGTACACACTTTAGATGGACTGTGAAGAAATGAGGTGCATATTCAGCCAAATTCTGACATGTACGTGAAAACACTCCAAACTGATATCATAAGGATCGGTTCATGTAATCCTTAGAGGTTAATCCCAACATCATACACCTTCTTATACAAGATATAAGATATAACAGAGAAATATAGTGCAACTGACCAAATGTATAATCCCCAAATGAGGATAAAGTCCTCTACACACACACACACACACACACACACACACACACACACACACACACACACACACACACACAAATAGACCACTGTACTGTCGGAAGAAAAGAGATTGTTCTGAACTATCGGCGCAAATAATCTTATTTGACTCTGGGGAAACTCTAATTATGGTAGACTGGCCAAAGTTCAGTGCACTCTCTCTCTCTCTCTAACACGCACATACACACAGACACACACAAACACACACACACGTTCAGCTAAACACACACACAGTCAGTTTTAACTCTCGTTTCTCTCTCTCTCTCTTTCTCTCTCTCTTGTCATTCATAGAAGACCTTCCCTTCTTTCCTGCGGGACATGTCCAACTCCTCTCAGTGTGTCTCTTCACCCCCCTTCCTTGGGGAGTTATGTCATCTCTGTCGTCTATTACATTCCCTTAGCACACTGACAGATCCACACTTCTCCCCCCTTTTCTCTTTCTCTCTTTCCCTCTTTCTTTCTCTCGTTCTCCTTCTCTCTCTCCGTCTCTCTGTTGTGTAAGAGCTCAGGTGTGGCGAGGGGAGGAAAGGAGAGGAGACGGGACGAGACGAGGAGAAGCAAGGAGAGGGGAAAGAGGGAGGGAGAGGGGGATCTGGGGAGGAGAGGAATATAGAGGTGGGGGGAGGGAGAGGGGGATGAAGAGAGATGACAAGAGAAGGGAAGAGGCGATGACAGGAGGGAGAGGAGAGGACCTCTGAGGCCACGAGAGACAGAAAGAGAGAGAGAGAGCGAGAGAGAGAGTAGAGGAGAAATCAAGCAGAAGGGGTGTGGAGAGTGGTGAGGCCCAGAGGAAGGGGCGGTGAAGTGGACAGTGGTGAAGTGATGGGGAGATTGCAGCCCTCAATGCCATGTTCCTCCACAACCACATCAGAGTCTGTCCTATCTTTAAGGACACTCACAACAACACTCCCTCTTTAATCTGATGATCAATAGAATTAGCATACTGTAGCGAGTCAGGTGTATTACCATACTGTAGCAAGTCAGGTTTATTAGCATACCGTAGGAAGTCAGGTTTATTACCATACTGTAGCGAGTCAGGTTTATTAGCATACTATAGCGAGTCAGGTTTATTACCATACTGTAGCAAGTCAGGTTTATTAGCATACTGTAACATGTCAGGTTTATTAGCATAAGTAAGTATTTCTCCATTCAAATGTTATGAATTTTGACAGTTCACCATCTTGTATCAGTGTCTGAGTACTTGTGGCAGTGAAAAGAGTCGAAGATAATAAACCTGACTTGCTACAGTAGGGTAATAAACCTGACTTAGTATATATATACTTATATTAAGAGTATAAGTATATATACTCTTTTGATCCCGTGAGGGAAATTTGGTCTCTGCATTTATCCCAATCTGTGAATTAGTGAAACACACTCAGCACACAGTGAGGTGAAGCACACACTAATCCCGGCGCAGTGAGCTGCCTGCAACAACAGCGGCACTCGGGGAGAAGTGAGGGGTTAGGTGCCTTGCTCAAGGGCACTTCAGCCGTGCCTACTGGTCGGGGTTCGAACCGGCAACCCTCCGGTTGCAAGTCCGAAGCGCTAACCAGTAGGCCACGACTGCCCTAAATACTGTAGCGAGTCAGGTTTATTAGCAAGTCAGGTTTATTAGCATAGCAAGTCAGGTTTATTACCCTACTGTAGCAAGTCAGGTTTATTATCTTCGACTCTTTTCACTGCCACAAGTACTCAGACACTGATACAAGATGGTGAACTGTCAAAATTTAATGTTTAATGTTTATTATTATTATTATTATTATTATTATTATTATAAGAAATATATAAGAATAATAACAAGACATCATGTATAGTGAAGCCCAATGATTGCACTGTGTCGATTGACTGATTTAGAATAATTAGAGTCATCTGGTAGGTGGGGGGATCTGGCGTTTTTATGTCTGCTTTTGTTTGGCTCAAATTTGTTTGGCTACTTTTTCAGCTTCTTTTTGAGACAAAACCAATTAGAAGACAATCAAGTTACACTTTCATGGGAATATTTCCTTGCAAATCACAAACTCCACATTTGTTATCTGACGAATGCTAAAGTGGGATTGTTAATCATTTGAGTTAAATTATGATGATGGTAGATTATACGATAGTGTAATAATTAATAATGACAACAATAATAATAGTAATAATAATAACAAATAACAATAACAATTAATAATAGTAAGAACAATAATTAGTATGATGCATGTTTTAATTTCAATATCAGTATGTTACTTCATAACTTGGAAATAGGGGAAATGGAACAAAAACATATTTGAAAGTCATTATTGAAACCATAATGGAAGTCATAGCACAGTGGAAAAAGTTTAAAAGTTCAAAGTTGGTTTGGAACTCAAGTCACTTAAACTACAAACAGATCTTTGGTCTGTTGCATCCAGAGCTCCACTGAAGGCCGTGCACCTGAGCCCTACTAACTCAGGAGAGAGACCTCAGGTGGGGACAGCTGATGCAGACCACAGGCCTCTCCAGGAAACCCTTACGGTAATGTTAAACATGATATAAT
>NC_055971.1:11311849-11321849 GCF_018492685.1 Alosa sapidissima | reverse complement strand
TTCATTCTTTACTCTCTCTCTCTCTCTCTCTATCTCTCTCTCTCTCTTTCCTTCTTACTATCTCTCTCGCCCTCTCTCCAAGCGTCTTTCTCTCATTTACAGCGCTGCCATATTTTGCACTATTTTATGACCAACTCTATAGGCTGCATTCAACTCTATGAATAATGAGTGTAATTACTCTCCTAAGCTTTATGCCACTCTAGTGTTTGTTTGTATGTGCGTGTGTGCTTGTGTGCTTG
This sequence comes from Alosa sapidissima, assembly GCF_018492685.1. Lineage (NCBI taxonomy): Eukaryota > Metazoa > Chordata > Actinopteri > Clupeiformes > Clupeidae > Alosa > Alosa sapidissima. Next base: position 11,321,610 of record NC_055971.1, on the reverse strand, counting down.
TGTGTGTGCCTGTATGTGTGCCTATGTATATGTGTGTGTGTGTGTGTGAGAGAGAGGGGGGGGGGGGGGGGTGAAGAAGGGGAGAAAAGATAGATTTGTGTGTGTTTGTCAGATTGTATCAATCAAAGCCACCGTGTGTGTGTTGAATTCTGGATATGAATGTTTTGGTGTGTGAATCATATTCTACAGTGTGCTTGACTTTGTGTGTGTGTGTGAGAGAGAGAAATGCTTTTACTTTTCACAGAGCGAAGACTGATTTGTCGTGACAAGAAACCTCACTGAACTGAAATGAACTGAATTACACTCACAGAAGTGATGCATGTGTTCAGGTGTGCATGTGTACTGTACATGCATGCATATATTTTTTGTAGTCATGTGGCAGAACCACCACAACCTCAGCATCTCTGCACTACATGCAAATCTCTACTCCACCATACCCTGCCCTGCCCCCACCCAACCTGGTGCATCGGAGTGCTGCTCATTCACAGTCCATCCACCTCCTCCACCTCCACCTCCTCCACCTTCACCACCACCACCAGCTGCTCATCCACCCCCTCCACCTTCACCTCCTCCACCTTCACCACCTCCACCTCCACCACCTTCACCTCCATCTCCTCCACCTTCACCTCCTCCACCTTCACCACCTCCACCTCCACCACCTCCACCTCCACCTCCACCACCTTCACCTCCATCTCCTCCACCTTCACCTCCTCCACCTTCACCACCACCACCTGCTCATCCACCTTCACTACCACCACCTGCCCATCCACCTTCACCACCTCCACCATCTTCACCACCTCCACCTTCACCACCACCACTCCCTGCCTGTTCCTTGGTCAAACATGAGGCTGCTCTGCTCGTGCATTTAACAGTCTTACTCGACAGAACTGCCTGCCTGAGATCCACCAATCACAAACAGACCTCTGACTGGTTTAGGGGGGTAGGGGTGGATCAGGATGTCGCTGGTGATTATTGCAAACCCCTTACATGATGATGCAAGAGTAAGTAAACAGAAAGCAATACGCAGGATGCGCACACCACCAGCATACACCAAGATAAACAAAAACAAAAAATATACAAATTGACCACAAGATTTCTTTCTACTGCATGCCAATATAGCACACATTCTGAGATTTGCATATGAATCTCGAAACACTGTTGAAATACAGTTTGCTTACTACAAAATGACACTGAATGTTCTCCACAATGGTAATGGTGTTTGATAGATATCATTTGTCCAATGTCACAAATACAGAATGCTTGCATTTACTGAACATCCGGAATAAAAAGGTCTGCAAGCACGTTATCAATTATGTGGGAAATGTGTCACGACTGCAGTCTGTATACAGTAGCACTATGAACTTGGTTTACATTATTGTCACACATTCTACACTTTTCTTGACATTTCATGACGTCTGTAGCCTTTTCGCCACCAAGTTAGAAAGATAGATGCTTCAAATGAAATGGTCACTATAACGCCCAGCATAAATACAACCTACTTCACACTGGTCATCTCAATTGAGAAACCCCTCCACAATTGTGTAACCTTCCTCAGTAAACTACCTGACACCGATAAACGCCCGGTTGTGCCAAATCAAAATAATTCCGAGGGAAACATAACAGACTGAGAGAGTCAGTGGGGTGGAACCCTGCAGGACTGAAACTGTTATGAATTGTGCAACCTTTACAATTGGACACCTCTGCCCAACTCAAGCACACTGCTGAGGGTCATGGTTACTGGTGTGTGACAATTCCTCCTCATGTTTGTAGGTATGTGCGATTGTCATTTTAGATAGATGTTTCTGTTCTGTTCTAAGCAAAATTCAGTGACTTTTCAGTGAAATTGTCTTTTAATGGTGCGGTGGAAATAACAGAGATAACTGACTAATGTGTGTGTGTGTGTGTGTCACACACACATTGCTCAGTTATCTCTGTTATTTCCACCGCACCATTAAAAGACATGTCATACAAAGTCACTGAATTTAGCTTAGAACACAACAGAAGTGTCTGTCTAAAAGGACAATCGCGCTGTGACAGTCGTACATACCTGCAAACAAGAGGAGGAAAAGCAAGGAATCCTCTTCAGACTGCTGCACTACTTGACTACCTTGTACCCTTTACAAGGCTAAATAAAAAAGAGCAGACAATATAATGAAATAAAATTGAGAAATTGTTCAATAAGCCATTAACATTTCTTTCATTGGTCTGGATCAATGTAGAGTCTATTCAGAATGAACTCGGATTCTGATCTGACATAAGCTTGTAAACATACAGGACTGTACATACCAAACGAGTTTAAACAGCAGGAAAGGAAACAGATGTTCATCTTTAATTTGATTGATAATGAGAACACTTCATTTGACTTTCCCTTTGAGACCCACCGGCTTGAGGAACAAGTGCCCGCTTCCTTCAAATAGTCTGTCACACAATTAGGTCTAAACACAGTGGCGCCCCAGAGTGCGATGCGTTAAGGCTGTCAGTACAGATCAGCGTCAGTTCCTATCAGTAGCGCCGGTGATTAAACGGATAGATGCTGAGCATCATTAGTGTTATCCTCGGGAAAAAACAGATACAGTCTGATAAAAATTATGATTCATTTAACGATTTCCGGAGGTGACTGACAGGGGCTCGGAATCATGCATCTGTCTGCATCGATCCTCCGTGGACGTATATCCTCACCTGAGGAAAAGGTTTATCTCGTGCTGTGATGTTTACTTTAATTTATAAAGTCTCGTATACAGTAGGCTACCGTGGCGCGCGCGCGCGCACACACACACACACACAGACACACAAATGCTATGGCGACTGAAGCGAGTAACCCTTACCTGGTCTCTTTGACCTTTGATGCCTGCCAGTGAGAGAGAGCCACCTCAGTTGATTGATCAGAGTGCCAGTAGCCTACTTATCAAGATTGTTCTTGAGCGAGCCAAACCGACACACAAGAGTGCGAGATTAAAAGGCAAGTGATGACCACACGCCTTTGGTTTTCTATGTCGAGTGCGCGCGAGTCTGATAGTGTCACGGACGTGATGACAAGCCCAGTAAATTATTGATGATGTTAACGGCTATGGATACTTGCTCGATTTTTTTTAGTAGTGTATGCCTCTGCCCAAGGAAGCAGTCTTTGTCTGTTTGGTGACAGAAACTTCAGCCCGCCCCATGCAATCAGGGCGCGTGAAGCAGGGTCGATTTTAGTAGACAAACCTGTGCGTAATGTTACGGCGCATTACGGGTTCCCCGTACGGTTACGTGACCAAGAGCTGCGTGCCCTCCTAAACCAGCCAGAGAGTTAACGGAGGAACAGAGGGAAAACAAATAAAGGAGTGGTAGGCTATTTTCACCGTTTCATGAGGGTTCATCTATTCCAAACAAAAAGTGGCACAGAGTGGACTGTCATGGTAAATGGGCCACGTCCGTACGCAGAACAGGTATAGCCTGTTGTTGGCATCTGATAAACGGTTGACTGGACAATTTAAGACGAGTACGAGTAGACATTTGAGCAATTCCACTGATTGATGCAAAAAGCCTTTCAAACTAATCGGTTATCTCCGTCAATAATTTTTACACATTTTCCTGCTTTCCTTTGCGATTTTTTATGTACCAGCGCCACGCGCAGTGGGGTCGCCTTTGCCTGAGACTTATTCACGATTTCCAAACCGAAGATAAGCGGGACGGAACGTGACTCCTGCCATTAAATTAAATCTCTGCACTCATTTCCCGTTGATAATATTACGAATGATACAGCGCTATAATTATTCGTCAAATATTATTTTTTTGTCCCGTCTCACATTCTAATCTGGTCATGATTTTAGAGAAGAAATGGATGATGCCAACCACTAAAATTACCACAGGACATCCCCAAACATTTAAAATGTTGAGAAAACACTTAACATAAAGTCCAAAAATACGAAAACAACACATATTGAGTCAGGTCAGACATTGTAAAAAAACAAACAATCTACATAGACTACTTAACGTGCCGACACGTCGGTGGTCACGACATACGCAAGCCTTTTACCTCGGGGTCCGGAGAAGGCACTTTGCGCCTGCCATCCCGCCCGGAGAAACCTGCAGACGTTCTGGGTTCCGGAATTAGAAGGAATGCGTGATACTGCGCGGGTATGGTCCTAGAGGCGCTACACTGTCCCGACCTGACGACAGCACGGGAAGAAATTCCAACGCTTGGCTCTCTCGCACGCCAGTCTATCTGATGGGTGGAGGGCTCAGCCTACGTTAGCTGGCACGAGTTACAGTCTGTTTGAGGAATAGCGTTGCGATCGGATCAACATCAGAGCGACCCGAGGCAGTCTCTCTCTCTCTCTCTCTCTCTCTCTCTCTCTAGAGAGAGATTGAGTATACAACGTATCATCTTTCAGTTGCTTTATTCCAACCCCTGTAAACATTGTCAGGAAAGGAAAAACGAAAGACTTATCATGAAATATGGAGAGTAAAGGGGTGATATTTTGAATCAGATTAAGACATACAAAAATAATCTCTCTCTTACACACACACACACACACACACACACACACACACACACAGTTTTTCAAATGATATTCTTGTATATGCTTTGCAACCCAAATACACCACATGCAGAGAAACATTTCATGACTCATATTCCTCATATTAGCTGGTGCAACCTAAAGCATGTTTCCTCGGCGGGGGTTCCAGCCTGCTGGGCTGTGAGAATAAGAATGGGCCTGGGGAAAAGACGTGCGTTTGTGTGTGTGTGTGTGTTTGTTTGTGTGTTTGTGTGTGTGTGTGTGTGTGTGTGTGTGTGTGTGTGTGTGTGTGGGCCTGTGGCTGTGTCAAAGTGTACAGTATGCTGGTGAGTCAGAACCCCTCTCTCTTCTATACAGCGAGGTCATTATGCCTTTTTGCCTTTCCTTGTTGTCCTTCGCCCTTCTTTCACACCTTCATGTCTCTTTCTCACTCTATCTCTCTTTCTCTCTCTTAACCCGACCTGTTCCACTTCAGAGGGCATGTTTGACAGGCCAGACTTTGCTCTCTCTCTCTCTGTCTGTCTCTCTCTCTCTCTCTCTCTCTCTCTCTCTCTCTCTCTCTGTCTTTGTTGGTTAAGTTGTTGGTTAATCTAAAAATAGGCAATCATGACATTAATGTGTGTGCATGCATGCATGCATGCGTGTGTGTGTGTGTGTGTGTGTGTGTGTGTGTGTGTGTGTGTGTGTGTGAATGATTCAAAACAGCATAAGGCCAGGATGCATATAAACCAGTGTGACTTCTGAAAAAAAGAAAAAAAAGAACAAACACGCGCGCACAAGCAATGAAAAGGAGCTTCCCCCCCCCCCCCACAAACACACACACCCACACACACACAGACACACACACACACACACACACAGACAGACAGACATATGCATAGAAGCGCAGTCATTGTACACACACACACACACACAAACACACACACTCACTCAAACCCATGTCCTCTCTCCGAATCCAATCACGCTCCGACTGTGATACAAGATATCACTTGCCAGTGAGCCCAATACAGAGGGAAGGGGGAGAGAGAGAGAGAGAGAGAGAGAGAGAGAGAGAGAGAGAGAGAGAGGTGACCTTTAGGGAGACTAGGTCGAGTTTCACACAGTGCTTATATTCCTATCCTCCTAGTAGTCGGGCTGCAAAAGCCCTCATGTCCTGCATAATGCGGAACAGCGGGAGACCCTTTCTCTGTGCTTAAAGTATGCCCTTTTGGAAGGCAATTCCAAGGTGTCGCTGAGAATGACCCATAATCCTGGGCCACAGAAAAGGTAGAGAGACCAGGGCTGCGGGCTGTTTTTTGTTTCGCTCTTTGTCTTTCGTTTTCTTCTCCGCTGTCTATCAGGTGCACAGATGGCATCCTGAAGTGGCACTGACTCTCTCTCTCTCTCTCTCTCTCTCTCTCTGTTTCTCTCTCTCTCTGTCTGTCTCTCTCTCTCTAATAAGCGCACACACTCGCATCGCACCTTGTTGTGTGTGACAGGCGTGAGTGGCAGGTGTCAGTGTGCTGATTGATGTGTAGAGCCCTTAGAGGATGGGCGTGGGGGTGGGGCTACATATGCTGCATAGATAAGTATCTCCATTCCTGTCCCAGCCCCCCTCACCCCACCTGCCACCACCACCTCGTGACTGTGCCCCGATCTCCACACGTCCTCAGACTATAGTCTTCCCCTTCAGCTGCGCTTCCACATCTCCGCTAGTTAGGGATGTAACAGTATGAAAATTTAACCTCACGGTTATAGTGACCAAAATTATCACGGTTTTTGGTATTATCACGGTATTTCTAAAAGTGTGTTCAATATGTTCAGAAAGCACTGATAGGCCTGCACAAGCTGAAATAGTTTAAAAAAGTATCCATGTTTAATTGGCTATGTGCTTATAGCTTAACTTACCCTACCATAACTTGGAGTTTGCTATTTCTGTTATTTGGATCCAATTCGAAATAAAACTTTAGGCTACCGTATTCTCCTGATAACGTGAGTGGAATGGATTTAATGTGGACGCGAACATAAAAAGACGCAGAGTGGCTACATGATACAGTGCATATTTTGTGTAGCCTAATCTGAATCGTAGTTAAAACCAACAATTAGACAACAGAATCAGTAGGGTAGCAGTTTTGTTTTATTGTATCAGGCCTACTGTATGTCAAAACACACGGTTTCCACACCGCAGTAATCAACGGTGATGACGGTAATTGTTGGTAATGACGGTAATTGTTATCGTCAACATTTTTACCGCGGTTTACCATTATACCGGTAATTGTTACATCCCTACCTCTAGTCAATTCATCTCTCTCTCTCTTGTGGTTTCCCCTCTCTTTTCCATCTGCAGCACATAGCCTATTCATCTATATTGTTGTTGTTGTTGTTGTTGTTGGTCTAAATACAATACAGGTGTTTGCATATGCATTTTTGACAGCTCTTATAATAGTTCTTATGTCTCTCTTTCTCTCTATCTCTCTCTTTCTCTCTCTCTCTCTCTCTCTCTCTCACACACACACACACACACACACACACACACACACACACACACACACACATGCACTCTGTCTCATTCAATTCAATTCAATTTTATTCTATTCAATTAAATTTAAATGCATTAAATAAGCTTTATTGGCATAAACGTTACAGCAACATTACTGTCAAATTGACAAACATACACAATAGAAGGAAAACAATTTGTTGTGATCATTCTGAAAGGAATTTAAATGTTATCACAAAATGAGACCATTGTAGTAATAACTAGATGTACCGCAGAGCGGTACAAAATATGACCGCCGCCCAGTCCAGCACATTTTTTCCAAAAAAATGTCACGCTGAAAGGCATATATGATTCTAACTGTCTCACTGAATTGCATTATGCACACTCAATTCTCACTGGTATCTGCTAGACAACAAGTACCAAAACATGATTAGGTCATAGATTTCACATGTAATATACATTTTATACAACCCCACCCCCATCTTGCCTGTTCATAATTCTGAGAAATTCTTGAATTGTGTGCATGTACATGTTTATGTTTATGTGTGTGTGGGTGTGTGGGTGGCTGTGTGTGCGTGCATGTGCTTGTGTGTTTGCCTGTTTATGTGCCTGTGTGTGTGCATGTGCATGCATGCGTATATATGTCTACTATGTGTCATACGTAGGATTACTGCCCCCTTACATGACCCCTGGAGGCAAACATACGCAAACAATTGGTCATCCTAGGCCCTACGGTTCTCAAGATATTCACAGAAAACTGTGTCTGCCCTACCCTCCTTTCGGGGGGTCCAGTCCAGCGGGGGGGGGGCTACAGATCAAAACAAAAAGCGATGGTTCCATGCTATCCATGTGGGGTTACATGCCCACCAAGTTTCATGTACCCCGGTCTTTCAGTGTCCCGGGAATCCTTGTTGGTGTACGGTCACTAAATGTACACATAAATTATTTTATTGTAAGGCCCCCCATGAACGAAAGTCCACGAAACTTGGCATGCATTCGGAGGGTGTCATAATGATCCTACTGTACACTTTCAATTTCGTGCAGTTTTGACCATGTCAGCCAGAGATATTGTGATGAAAACACCTAATGTTTTGCTTTTTAATTTTTAACTAGGTGGCGCTATACATGAAATAAGTGGTAATGGGATAGGTTGACATGCCCCCTTAAGACCAACATACAAAAAAAAGGTGGACCTCCTAGGCCCTACGGTTCTCGAGATATTCACAGAAAACTGTCTCCGGCCACCTACAGGCCAGTTGGTGTATAGTAACATAAATTAATTTATTGTGTGGCCCCCCATGAACGGAATTCCACGAAACTTGGCGTGCATTTTGTGAGGGTGTCATAATGATCCTACACTTCCAATTTTGTGCAGTTTTGACTTTGTTAGGTCACAGATACCTGCGATTACAACACCTCATTTTTACTTTTTTGTGTTTAACTAGGTGGCGCTATACATGAAATGAGTGGTTATGGAATGGGTTGACATGGCCCTTTGAGATCAACATACAAAAAAAAATGGTCCTCCTAAACCCTACGGTTCTCGAGATATTCACAGAAAACTGTGTCTGCCCTACCCTCCTTTCGGGGGGGGCCAGTCCAGCGGAGGGGCTACAGATCAAAACGAAAACAGGAGGTTCCATGCTATCCATGTGGGGTTACATGCCCACCACGTTTCGTGTACCCCGGTCTTACAGTGTCCCTTGAATCCTTGACGGAAATTTGGACAAAAAAAAAAAATCTGACTAAACCTATATGACCACCGCTTCGCTGCGCGGCGGTCATAATTAGAAGTCAAGATGGAGTTTTTTGACTGTGGGTGTCCTCCCTGGCTGACTACCATTGGCCGGCTGCCAGAGTGGCCAAATCTCTGATCTCTCCAAGAATATACTAGAATATAGGGTCATTTGTCTTCTTTTGTGTAGCGATGACTGAGAAGAATTTATTGAATGAAGCATCTCAGCCTATTTAGTACATTCAGTTAAAAAATGGAGATCATTTCTACAGCCTCTGGACTGCAGTGCGATCCCTTGCTCTCTCCCCCCCCTCCCCCTCTGCTTTACTCTCTTCTCCCTCTCTCTCTCTCCCTCTTTCTCTCTCTCTGGCAGCTCCAGAGGAAGTCGATGTGTTTTCCTCAGCCCCATCACTGCACGAGCGCGGCCCTGACTCCAGCTGGGCTGCCACAACGCATTCCCCTGACCGACACTCTCCCTCGCTGCACCCCGGTGCTGACAGGCCCACTGTATTTGCAAACTAATGGCCCTGAACTGTCCTCATCCTTCAGAAAGCCAACTTAATCCCCCAGCCCTCTGGGCCAGTTTTTTTTTATTAAATGGTCTCGCTTAAAGTTAGCCATTTGGAACAAAACATGGAGGCAGCTCACTGTAAGTTATTGATTAGAGTTGGAGTCACAATGGATGTCAGGTCAGGTGTGTGTGTGTGTGTGTGTGTGTGTGTGTGTGTGTGTGTGTGTGTGTGTGTGTGTGTGTGTGTGTGTACGTAACAAATAATACATATGTGTACAGGTTTCAGGTAAGAGGTGTGTGGTTGGACAGGGAATCTCTGTCTGTAATAATAGACCTCTCATATTTCAACTCAAATGCATGACATTGATTTTAATAAACAGTTTCATTATGTTTCTATGCATGTGCCTTTCTTGCTTTTCATTTTTTGTGATACATTTTTTGATTTTGATTTTTTTCAGATGGGGACAGGGGTAAGACATGTTTTCATTCACTACAGTATGGACTATATATGCTACATGCTATACTATATGATATATC
>NC_055971.1:11296849-11306849 GCF_018492685.1 Alosa sapidissima | reverse complement strand
AGTTTGTGTAGCCTAAACCATACCTAGGCCTAGTCAAATTTATCCTGGCTGTAGATAAAGCAGGATATGAATTTCCCAAAATTACTGTATACAATATTACAGCACTGGTATTACTACTGTACTAAGTTACAGTATGATCCATAAGTACTGTGATTAAAAATACGGTAGACAATTCAATACTGTATACATTACAGCACTGGTAGTACTACTGTAGTTTGCATTTACAGTATCAGGCATAGGTACTGTGATTTCATATACAGTAGGTGTACTGTAGAGTGAAATACAGCAACTTGCTGGTTATTTGCTGCCAGCAAGTTGCTGTAAATTTTACGTTAAATTTTTTACAGTGTAATCATAGTGTGACTCTGCTGCATGGCGTCTCTCCCCTATTGCTTACTGGCGGAGAGGAAGAGGATGAGGAAGAGGCCTGGGCAGCCCACCGGTTGGTGACACAACTTCATTAACGCGGCTAATTAACATGAAGGTCCGACAGCATGGCAGGTGCTACAGTGCCTACAATTCAATTAGGGAGCCCAGCCGCCAAGCAGCGCTTAGTGCGCTGGCCACAGGACACACAGGCAGCTCACTGCGAGCACACAGGGGAATGGGGATTGTGTGGGATTGTGTGTGTGTGTGTGTGTGTGTGTGTATATATGTGTATGTGAGTACATTTCTCCGTGTGTAAGAGGTAAGAGACGTGTGTGTGTGTGTGTGTGTGTTTGTATGTGGTGTGTGTGTGTGTGTGTGCATATTTGTGTACATAATTAATGTGATCTTTAGAAATAGTTTAGCTGAGCCCTCACCAGGGACTGTCTTACAAGCCAGCATATTTTCTCAGTGGAAAATATGTATTAAAATGTAGATGCTAATATAGGATTGTTAGCATGACACATCAGTGGGTGGGGGGAGGCAGAGAGAGTGGTAGAGAGTGATAAAGAGAGAGAGAGAGAGAGAGAAAATGCCTGTCTTGTCTTGATATCAAAGACAAGAAGAATGAAAAATGGAGCAGTGACGTCTGGGAGAAGAACAGGAATAAAGAAATGGAGAATGAACGGCAGCAGTTCAGGACGCGCATCTCATCAACTTTCTATTTAGCAGCAGGAAGTATAGTTATTATGGTTACACCAGGCATGCCTCTCTAATCAGTCTCTGTGTGTGTGTGTGTGTGTATGTGTGTGTGTGTGTGTGCGCGTGTGCGTGTGTGTCTGTACTTGCAAATTATGTTTCACTAAGAATAACCAGCATCCAGCGGGGCTGTGTCTGTATATGAGCGCATGTGTCATTTGTTTTATTTAATTGTTGATGTTGTTGTTGTTGTTGTTAATGTTGTTGTTATGTAAGGAGGGACTCATTTCCCCTCTGCTACACAATCACTCTCTGTCCAAGAAGGCCACAACGCATTAGCATCACACAGATGGGGAACACAGACAAGATAGAGACTGAGAGAGATAGAGAGAGATGAATGAATGAATGAATCAATGAATGAATCAATGAATGAATGACACAAAGAGGATGATTTGGCAGCTTTATGTCCTTATAAAAGTTCATGCCAATGCAGCACATTGAGTTGAATTGAATCAAATTAAAATTATTTTCATTGGATTCAACTGAATTGAAGAAAGAAAGACTGGGCAGAGAGATACATAAATAAAATGTGAGATAGAAAGTTCAACAGTGTCACACTGCTCTGGTCCTGAAGTGATCGGGGCAAAAGTGATGCAAGAAATTATTTTGTGGCATGGTTGATTATGCAAAGTGACATACTGTTAGTACACTTTATCTTCTTAGAATGCCATGCTTGTCCATTTTACATTTCAAATTTTGCAGGAGGTTTTCATCAAAGGCAATTTCCTGCAGTGGGGCATATTCTATTACTGTTGTATGTGAGCCTCCGAACACATAGCCTCAGTGTTCCGCATCAGCTTGGTCTTCCAGTAGAGCCTCATGAGCACCTCAGAACGGAAATGAATTGAGCAGGGAACTAACAATTTAGAGCAGACAATTTATTTATTTTTTGGTTTGAAGTGAACTAACAATTTAGAGCAAACAATTTATTTATTTTTTGGTTTTCAGGGTACATATTTACGAGCTCTTGCAAGTGGTCTGAGGAGGAATTAGTTCTCCACAATCATACATGGATACTGGAATGTTACCGTTTTGATTTGGAATGGTGATTTGGAATGTTCACATGCATATGCTCGATTTTAACAGTTCAGAGAAGACGAGGTGCATTGAAATTTGCAAACATAGGTGAACGTTTGCAAACAGGTTTGTCTTGAGTTTTTGGCGAACGTTTGCAAACACTTGCAAACAGTCTGAGGAGGTAGAATTCCGCGAACATACAGTGGATCTGTACGACGAAGGTAACAATGCGATTACTGTTACAATGGAATGTTAACACCAAATCGTTCAAACATGTTCACCACAAAAATTAACTAGGTCAATGAATTTTACTTTGTCTTTCTCGATACTTTGTACAAAATCTAAGCAATCAAATAAGATTAATATTTTGACACGACAGTCTATGGGGCTTGGCATTCTAAGTAGGCTACCGTTTCGGTCATACAGTCTTGTTTCGGTGGTGAGCGACGCAGACACAGGCGACACCGAGCGTTATGGCGGTGAAATGCACCGCGATGCAAAGCAACCCGACGCAGAACCTTGAAATGGTCACAACGCCGTAGAAGTGCGTAGCTACGCCGTGGAGTTGACGCAGAAGCATGTTGAGCCCTTAAGCCTTCTCTTTGGCAGTAGCTTATACCCAAAAAGGCCAATAGGGGTGGGCGATATGGACAAAAAATAATATCTTGATATTTTTTGTGATTTTGACGAAAACGATAATTAGTCGATATCCTTTAAAAAATTGTTCTTGTGAAAGTCTGAGTTACTTTACAGCTCATTATTTATGAATAGCATCATTACAATAATAACCAATAACCTAACCTGTGACTTTTTAACCAAATTTTAGACTTTTCAACCAATGCATTGTCACTCTATGACACATTTCCAATTCTGCCCCCACTTGTGTGTGGCAATGACATGGTCCAGCCAGCTACATTAGAGAAGATGAGTAGACCTAACAGTTTCCCAAGAGAAAGTCTGAAGCTGAAGTTCCTTTCAAACCTTTACATAGGATTCACTGTAAAACTAAGAGCAGACCAACAGAGTAGCCTACATCTCAGTTATTTCCTTCTATGTTTTGTTTTAGAGCAATCACATAGGCTAGCATTCCAAGTTACAGAATAGAAACTAATGCGTTAGCTTATGGCTAATGTATATGAGAAATCCCATAGAGATGCTAATGGTTAGCATAATCGGTACACGTAGATATTTAGAGCGAACTTCAGTCCATTTACAAAAGAGTTACATGAGAATAGTTATTTGTTTACAACTGACTATTAAAATACTCAAAGGCTAATGTTTTCTCTCCATATAATACCGTGTAGGAAAAAACGTGACTGTCTCATCAATGCTACTTGAACAGAAGTAGCCGCATAAAATCCCAAGTAGGCTACTCTCGCTGCACAAAATAAACATTAGGCTGCATGGGACAACGTTGTGACCCACTAGTGATCACGTGACACTTGCTCTGCTGCACTTCTCCCGCATAGCCTACCTCCTGGGAATGTATGAGTCTTCAGTGGGTGATTTCGAGTGTTTTTCCCCCATAAGTAGGCCTAATTTAAATACTCGATAATGTCAATTTGCACATTGTTAAAACAACAATCACGATATTATCGCAGACGATATATATCGCCCACCCCTAAAGGCCAGTGTGACCAATACTGCTTTGCTGGACCCTTCTCAGATGGCGCCACCACTGCCCATAAGGTCCTCTCACCCCCGCATGCCCCCAGTGGACCCCCTGAGTGACTGCGTGCTGGGTCTCTGTGCCAGGGGTATAGTGCCCGCTGGCCCTGGCACCAGTGGGGATAAAACTTCCCTGCTGCTCGGCTGATGACGGTTGGCACCTCGTGCCAAGCTGCTCCTGCATTCTGAGTGGGTGTGTGGGTGGTGCCAGCCAGGTGCCAGGAATGGGAAGGTGGGCACAGTGCCCAGAGAGGCAAAGAAGTCTCGGGAGCGAAATCAAACACAACACCCATGACTGAGTGGTTCTGAGATCCATTTTCTTTCTTTCTTTCTTTCTTTCTTTCTTTCTTTCTTTCTATTTATCTCCTCCTCGTTCCCTTCTTCCAGAGAAGTCTTGGGAGCGAAACCAAAAACAACACCTATGACTGACTCTATCCTCTTTCTTTCTTTCTTTCTTTTTTTTCTTTCTTTCTTTCTTTATATTTCTCTCCTGCTCTCTCGCTTCCTCTTCCTTCTTTACACTCTGTCTCTCTGGGTCTCTGTCCATCTCTCTCATCTTTGACTGATTACTGTCTGCTCTGGTCAAAGACAGGATTCTCTTTGTAGGAGCAGAACTCATGTAAATAAGAGAGAGAGAGAGAGAAAGAGAGAGAGAGAGAGAGAGAGAGAGAGAGTGGTGTAAAAGAAATGTCACAGCTAGATCTTCTGGATCTATCTGGATGCTCATCAAATGCATCAAAGGGCCAAGGAATGGAAGAAAAAGTATGAAAGACTTAAAGGGAAGAAGGGCAAAAGAGTAGGGAGAAAGAAAGAGAGAGAGAGAGAGAGAGAGAGAGAGAGAAATGGGGGGGGGGGAGTGACGCAGAGAATACATAAAAGATACAGTACAGTACTTAAAGAAGAATGTGTCGTTATAGAAAAAGACTAGCTTGATTGGCTATTGGGGCCATTACATGTAATAGCCTGCAAAACTCAAGAGCAAAATCAGCATAGTTATTGTGTCAGATGATGGTCATACAGACATACACGAACAAATGAAGACACTTGTGTGTTTATGTGCTTTAATATGTAAGTGTGTGTGTGTGTGTGTTTGTGTGTGTTAAAAAAAGGAAGAAGAAGAGTATCTGACACTACAACATTTCTCATTTCTCACACACACAAACACACACACACACACACACACACACACACACACACACACACACACACACACACACAAACACACACACAAACACAAACACACACACAAACACGTGCTGCAGGTGTAAGGCAAAAGAAAAACCAACGGTGTGTGTGTGTGTGTGTTTTGCAGTGCAAATCTGCTAAATTAATCAATATAAATGTAAAATAAGTCTTAAAGGATGAATGGATGAATATATGGAATATAAGGGATGAATATATGTTTTAGACCATAGACTGTATTCTATATATACAGTCTATGTTTTAGACATATCCAAACCTGGGGGTTGGAACTCATTGAAGTAGGACAACAAGTATCACATGCCATCATTAATATTGCTTTTACATCAGCTGAACAGAAGCAGTCGAAGGGTACTATAGGGGAGAAAAACATGATTGTAGTAAGGTCACATGATAAATAAATGCATAAACTATTTGTAAAGAGTTTGTTAACTAGATGTACAGCATAGCGGTACAAAATATGACCGCCGCTCAGGCCTGTACATCCGTTCCGCGAAAATAAATCACACTTCAATTTGTCTCCATCTTTTACTCCATGCCCCACTCTTGAAACTTTTGTGTATGCTTGTTTGGCATGCCTGAGTGTGTGTGTGCGGCTGCACAGAAAGTCGCCTACTGGTGCTGAAAAGGTGAATAGATTGTAGAATAGCCAAAGAAGATGTAGCATTGTTATAAAACCTTTAAAATCTCTAAACAATCACAAGTAGGGCAGTTCATCACAGTTCATTCATTGCAACTGTGGATTGATGAAAGGTCACTTACACCTGTAGGCTACATTGTATTTGGGAAAAGCAAAAGGTATCAGCATAATGTTATAT
The DNA here is from genome assembly GCF_018492685.1 of Alosa sapidissima. Lineage (NCBI taxonomy): Eukaryota > Metazoa > Chordata > Actinopteri > Clupeiformes > Clupeidae > Alosa > Alosa sapidissima. The sequence goes on along the minus strand of NC_055971.1, from coordinate 11,301,021 downwards.
TTTTATTTATTTATTTATTTATTTATTTATTAATAAACAAAAACATCTCTGTCAGTTCCATGCCGTTTTCAACAGCTATCAAAAACAAAGGTCATTTTTGGATGGATTTTTTGTGAATGTTTCTTCTTCTACATAAGATTTTAGTCATCTTTAGTTCATGTGATACTTTATTGTCAATGCACAAATTAAGTAACGTTATTGTTAATGCACAAATTAAGTAACAGTAGTCTGAAACGAAATGCTGTTTTACATCTAACCAGTGGTGCAAATAACTGACATGTCCAAATGGGCCTTGATGAAATGCGTCGCTAGACTGTTCATACACATTTTAACGGGCCAAAGTTGAAGAGCTGTTGTCCGTTATTGTTTGTGCAAATATAGGCTGATTCATGTTCCCTTGCATTGTGTAACTGAGGTCCATGGCTAGTCTGCCTTTCACCAGACCAAACTCAATCTTTTAAGAAATCAAAAAATAAATAGCGGGCAGATCAGGCCTAGTCCATAGGCACCCGATGTTAATTTTCCGATTGAGATATCCACGCTCTGGCTATTCTAAATGCAATAATGCATAAAAAAAAAACAAATAGCGGTCAGATCAGGCCCAGCCTAGTCCATAGGCACCCGATGTTAATTTTCCGATTGAGATATACACGCTCTGGCTATTCTAAATGCAAAAATGCATCAGGGAGTTATGGCAAAACTGTAACTAACAAACTAGATCCTAATAGAAAGCTGTTAGCTTCCCTAAGATACAGGTAGGCTTATAAGGTAGGCCTATTTACAACATAAATTGTCAATAGGCTATGCTGGCGACACAAATAAAATCTCCTTTGGAAACCAATGGCTTACGCCTTACAGTATCAAGCGGACTTAAACTGCCATATCGTGGCGAAAAGTTGTAATAAAATTCCCACAGCTCCATGAGTCAAGGAAAGCGCGAATGAAGTAGCCACTTCTAAATGGGACCCACTACACAGTAGCTTAAGGTGTGTTGCTAAAGCAGCCATAATGAAATGAAGGTGTCATTGTTTGGATACTTCACACACACATGCTTTTTAATTTCACAGACTACAACTACCAAGCTGGAATCAAAGCACATCGATTCCCCTCTCACACCCTGCACGCACTTAAAACAAATGAACAGGCGTCTCATTTTCACGCATGTATAGGCAAAATTGTATCAGACCGGTGTAACGTTGGTAAATCTTCCATTGCACAGAATGATTTTTGTAGCACGTGCAACAAATGACAGTCGAAAGATACAATTACAGTGCTGCTATCAATTTGCTTGGTATAACCGCATTTATAGTTTTCTACAAATGTAATCAATCAAATTGGCCTCCATCACTCAACCAACGCTAACGGTAACATTATTGTACCTAGGTCCTTATTGATAGCCTATTATAAGATTAACGTACCTGCAGTAAAAACCAAGCATGTCCGATAAACATCCTCAGATTTATTTCGGCTTCAAGAAGAAATGGGAATTACATTTCATGTGAACATCGTCCTATCCTTATTAGACGTTCTCTGCGGTAAACTACAGTCCTTGTAGGAAGCGTCTATTGTTTTTCCAACCCACTTTTAACTTCTAACAAAATTACGTCTCACTGCAACGATGCGCCATCTAGTGGACAAACGACTACTTATCGCCAATACTGGAAATGCAGCCATGATGATGATGATGAATATTTGGCTTTCTTTTAATCCTACTGAATTTGTAATTATGAATCGGCCGTTCTAATACCGATAGTATGTGGGTGCCTGTGTGTGTGTGCATGTGTATATGTGTGCACCGCCATCTCCAGGCCAATCAGTGTACAGTTACTAAATGTACACATAACCTAATTTTTTTAGACCCCCCCATGGATGAAATTCTACGAAACTTGGCATACCCCCAGAGAATGACAGGTCAATCATACACATAAAATTTGGGGACGAAACAAAAATTTATTTTTCCGTAAAAGTCTAGTGGGGCTACATACCCACCAAATTTCATGTACACCTCGGTGTCCCGGGTATCGTTGGCCAAAAATTCAGGAAGTAGAAGACGGGGAAAAAAAACAAAAAACTTTGACAATCATTATATGGCCGCTTCGCTAGCTTCGCTAGCGCCAGTCATAATAATGAACAAGCTATATGTCTGTGGTTGTGCTTAGGTATTTTTGTTTTTATTGGGTGTCTGAATGGCAATATCGGTTTACCTGTCATGCAGTCCAGACACTTATTTGTCACCTTATGTTTAATCAATAGTCTGAAATAGGAAATAATGACAAACTAACAGCCCTGCACACAGATCAATGTTATAAACTCCAGCCAATATCCACTATGGCACTTGATTAAAAAAAAAAAGATAACCAAGGGCGTTGGATCGATGCTCGTTAGCTTTCATTAGCCGAAGAGTGAGATAAATGATTCATGCTCTGGAGTGAGATCAGTTAGACTACCCATTCAGCCCCATGTAGCAGTGGCCATAGACGGAGCCACTGATCCATGACCGGGAGGATTACTTGACTTGGGCTGAGGACAAAAACAATGGCGAAACACAAACTGAGTACGAGTGGCTGATAAATAGCTGGTGTCGGGGGCTCGCAGACACGTTCGACGTGAATGTTTTCCGAGGCGTGAAATATTCATGAACAAATGGAAAAGTCATGAATGGGTGGCGGTGGTGGTCAGGAGGCAGGCAGGCAGGCTGGCGGGTGAGCGAACGCACGGAGCGCGACAAGCAGACGTCTTTTTTCGTGCGAGCAGAGTGAGTGTTTCTATATTTAGCAACGCGTCCCAGCTTTGCACCCTCTCCCTCTCTGTCTCCCTCTCCCTCTCTCTTATGCACACATCTCTCACGGAAACACATACATGATACCACCCAACACACACACACACAAACACACACACACATGCACAGGCAAACACACACACATGCACATGCAAAGACACACACACACAGACAATATTCACATACTCTCTGTCATATACACACACACACACACACAAACACACATACAGAGAGAGAGAGAGAGAGAGAGAGAGAGAGAGAGGATACACTGTCTCTCTCTCTCTCACACACACACACACAAATAGAACATACACACAGAGACACACAGATCCCTCCATCGCTTCCCTCCCTACTGTATCTCAGTGTTACGGCATCACGGTGTGAGAGGCTATCCACTGCTGGCATATCGTTTATTAAAATCTACCAAAGTCGTTTCTTCCTCACAGCTCAGGAGTGAGATGAAATGATGCAGCACAGCACCTCGTCGAATCATAGCAGATGACACACACACACACACACAGAGGCATAAGCGCCCCAAAATAGAGCAATAATCTGGAGAATTGTGTTTAGTTCCATCGCTGCAGATCCCCACATTCCCTCTCAACTGTCGTTCCAACATTTTTCCAGCTGAAATTATTAAATATTTATTTGTTTATTTGTTTTGTTTTTGCTGTTGTTTTGGCAGTGTGTGTGTGTGTGTGTGTGTGGGGGGGGGGGGTAATGGTAATAGGTGTAATGCGAGCCTATTGGTGGAGTGTACACGCAGCGTCAGGGCGAATGGGAGCGCTTCTCTGTGCTCAGTTGGAGCTCAGGCCTGGGGAAGGGGAACCCACTGAGTGCAATTTCACAACAGATTAACATTTGCCATTCTACTGCCAGGCCTTTACTGGTTATCACACACACCAGAAAGAGAGAGAGGGAGAGAGAGGGAGAAGGTGGGGAGAGGGGGGGGGGGGTAGGGCAAGGGAAGGAGGACTGAGGGAGAGAGAGGAAGGGGAGAAAGAGGGAGGGAGGAGCGAGATGAGGGAGAGCAAGAGAAAGAGGAAAAGGGAAAGAGAGAATGAGAGAGAGGAGAGGCATCATATGCACAGAGAAAAAGAGAGATAGAGGTAGAGGGAAGTGGAAAAAGAAAAAGAAGAGGGAATGACTAGGAGAGAGAGCAAAAAAGAGAAAGTAAGAGAGAAAGAGAGAGAGGAAGAGAGAGAAAGAGGGAGGATTAAATGGAGAGAGAGAGAGCAGGAGGATTAAACAGAGAGAGGGAGAGAGGGAGAGAGGGAGAGAGGGAGCAGGAAGATGACAGACTCAGGGGCAAAAGGAGGTCAAGTGGGTGCAGGAGGCCTAAACAGTATCCCGACAAACAACAACGAACGAGTGTACAGACTTGCCTAGGTGT
>NC_055971.1:11281849-11294349 GCF_018492685.1 Alosa sapidissima | reverse complement strand
TGATGACTAACAAACAAACTTCACTCACAAACACACCCACACATACACACCCACACACACACACACACACATGCCTCACACACACACATACACACACACACACACACACACACACACACACACACACACACACACGCACGCACGCACACACACACACACACACACACACACAAACACGCACACACACACGCACACGCACACACACACGCACACACACACACACACACACATGCCTCACACACATAATATGCCTATTTTCTTCAAATTCATTTTCAAGTGTGTGTGAAGCACCGATAAACACATCTGTCATTCCCACACGAGCTGCTATGCTCGATGCAGTTCAGAGTACCACCACGGGAAACACAAACTCAGCATGACATTGGCAACTGCTCCACAAATAGACACCAGTTAACAATGCTAGCAGGCTTCTACTGATGCACGTTGTACTGTTCTGAGTGACCTTTAGTGTACTCACTTATTTTATACAAATCTCTTTGCTATTGCTTTCGGCGATGTCTATACCGTTTTGCCTCCCACTTTCTCACTTACAGTTTTTCTCGATTGCTTTTACCTGCTTAAGTAAACTGGAACCCACTTGATCTTCATGACTACTTTCTTTGCACAGCAGAAGTCATCTCTTGCGAATGTGTTCACACATTTTCATTGGGTTCACACATTTCTCACACCCTTTTGCAAAACAGTTAACACAGGTGTCATTCAAAAGCCCTCAACTCTATTGGTTTTCCCATGCTAAACAAAAGGAAAACATCTTTTCACAGGTGGTATAGATTCCTTGCATTAGTCTGAATCTCTGATACACCTGTGTGAAACTCCATTGCACAATTCTTCAATCAGCAATCATTCATTTTACATAAGAGATGTCTGTTTTGTGTTGCTATTTGCTAGTATGGATCTAATGCACATTTAGACAAAGTACTGTATTGCCTATTTGGTGGAGAAAACAGTACAAAAAGTGTTTTGCTGTAAGTTTATTTCGATGAAAGTTGTAGTTCAATGAAATTTACAGTATCTTGCTAGGTGTTTGCTGTATGTCTTACATGTCAATGACAGTTACATCTTGGGAGGAATGAATGAATTATTTTTTTATTCAGTACATTTTTTCTTTTCACAGTTTTTTTCTGATACCAGAAAAATGAGAAAGTAATGGAACAGACATAGCAAAAATGCTCATTTTGAGAACTAGATTTTGCATTTTGTTGTCAAGTGTGTAATGATTGATTAAAGATGATTGATTGGTAACAAGTTGTAGTGTTTGAAGGCAAGATTTGCTTTTGCTGCATGTTTTAAGTGTTTTGAGAGAGTAACAGCCTTTTGCAAAATGTGTCATTTTGTCCAGAGTGCTTTTGTTCAGACACGGGTGTTAACTGTTTTGAGAATGTGATGTCAGAGTTGACACAGGTATCAAAACGATCGAGAAAAACTGTAATGCAGTGTTAGTGACCACTTACTTGGAGTCTGTGATGTCTGCAGCCTCATTTGAAATGACATCTGCTAAATTAGTAAATGTATATGAAACTCTAAATAGAGTCAAAGAACATGTAACATGAATTATAGAGCTCACAGATCTGACACATTTAGAGTTGCAGAAATACAGCCATAGCTTATATATACAGTAATATGCTACAGGACGCACAGAGGATGATGGAGTTCTGTGTGTTTTGTCATAACGAACTGAGTAAAGAAGGTCCAGAGGTGCGTTCAAATTCGCAAACCTAGGCGAACGTTTGCAAACAGGTTTCTGTTTGCCTTGAGTTTTTAAACGAACGTTTGTGAACACTCGCAAACGGTCTGAGGAGGTAGCTCTCCATGAACGTACAGTGGGGCTGGACGTGAGCTGGACGCAGTGTTATACCATTACAATGGAATGTTCACACCAAATCGTTCAAATGTAACTGCTAAGAGAAAACATGTTCACCACGAACACTCGCCACTGTTTGCCAAATTTGAATGCGCCTCATCTCTGACCTCTGACCTCTCCATGTATCTCTCTCTATAGACCCTTTCAACTGCACAAACGGACATGGGTGTTCCTAAGGCATTGGTTTTGAGCGTCTCAACTGGAAACCCTCTAGGAACAGATTGAAAGGGTCTATGTGGAATGAAGCACCATCTCTGCAATGCAATACAATCACACTCGGTCCAGTCTATTCCTAGTGAACAATCCTCCTGCCTTTTTATGTGTTTATTGGACAGTTTCCCATACATACATTCAGCCTTGTCCTATAGAGAATGTTTTTTTCCAGTGTAGTCTATGCAAACTGGTACTCTAATCACTAATAAACTGACTATGATAGGATTGAAATTTCTCTCTCTCTCTCTCTCTCTCTCTCTCTCTCTCTCTCTCTCTACATGTGCAGACTCAGCACTATGGTGACCATTAAGTGGTTTTATGTCCCTCTGTTTTGGCAGCGACATGGACCAAAAATGCTGCCATTTTCTTTTTCAAAACCCTGAACCCTTCCAAGAGGACCCATTCCTCTTTCGACACACACACACACACACACACACACACACACACACACACACAATTTCCTTTTAGCATGATGGATGGTGGTCATTTAATGCAATGGTGCCTACAAACCCCTCGCATTCAGCTTTCAGCACTGGCAAGCATGGCAGTAGTGGTATCTCCCCCTCCGGAATGGGAGGACCAACAACAACACATCCTGTGTGAAAGCTTTCAAATCCAAACGCCAGAGGAAGGAAAGACAGATGTAAATCCTTGATGGGTCATACTCAGACAATCAGACACTCATGCATCTCATCACAGAGATTCTCATTGCTACACCAGTACACACACAACCACACACACACACACACACACACACACACACACACACACACACAAACACACACACACACACACTCACAGACACACAAACACACTCACAGACACACACACACACACACACTCACACGCACACACACACACAGACACACATAATCACACACACACACACACACACTCACAGAAAACAGACATATCAAGGGCAGACCGTGTTTCAGAGTCATTTGGTAACTGTGTCATAATCACACATTTATGAGTTCAACCTCTGTGTGTTTGTGTGTGTGTGTGTGTGTGTGTGTGTGTGTGTGTGTGTGGCTATGCTATGGGAGGATGAGTAGTGCATGGTGGAACATGTACACATCCAAAAGAGTATCAGCAAAAACACATGTGAAACACTACCTCTCTGTGAAGAGCCTCATCATGGAGAAAAGGTTGCTCAGCATATTGTCTCCTCTTCCTTTTTTTGCTCTCAGAAAGGATATTTCTTTCTGCAAAGACAAAATGAAATAGGTTAGAAAACAATGACACAGCTAGGGTTGCCAACTTTCTGATATGAAAGCACACGGCTGTCGCTTCGTTAGTAGATGGGGGGGGGTATTGATATAGGCTATGTGTGTGTGTGTGTGTGTGTGTGAGAGTATTGCAAGATATATATCAAAAAATGTTTGACTAAATAATAATAATGCATCATTTTACAACATTGTGGGCATGTTTACCATGCTAAATTTTGTCAAATGAACTCACTAAAATGAATGCACTAAAATGAGCGCATAATACTGTATGCTACATTCTATGCACAATCTAATAAAATGAGATCATAATTGAGTAAAACGAGTGCACAATTTGGTCAAATGAGCGCACATTCTCACGGTATATTAAAAACAATTTTTGCAATGACCCCTCCAGGACTCTGTATTTACATTAGCGTAGCCTTCTAGCCTACTCATTTTCTATCCGAGGCAAAACAAAAATCATTTCGATGCAAAAACACTTAATAAAGAAATAACTATTTGTAGCCTATATTCTACTCAAACCAAACAACTCTGAAATGTATAAAACTGAACTGGCACATACCAAAGAAAAAAAATATCTTGTGAATATCACAAACAGCTTCAGAAGCACATCTCTGAATTTGGTGAAGCCTTATATTATCTCTGGCTTTTTTCTGTCTCAGCAGCAAGTAGGCTAGCATAGTTGTTTATCTTGCACAGATGCACTGCAAAACTCTGAGCAAAACATGTCATCTCAGGCTAATTTCAGTGTAATATAGGCCTACGTGACTCACAGTGGCTCAAATGAAAAGTGCATTCTCTGTTGGGATAGTGATGACAGACAAACCGAGAGGGATACATGTCAACAGCAAAGTTTCCCTTTATCTCATACGAATCGTGCATTCTTCGTTCATAGTCTAGCTTATTATACTGATCTGTCAATAATACGGAACAAATTGCGTTCCATATCAGTTCAATAAGGAACACTCTTTTTCCTTTCAAATACAGGACGATTCTGTATTTTACGGAACAGTTGGCAACCCTAGATACAGCCTTGTTCTCAATGTGTGTGAGTGAGTGTGTGTGTGGTGTGTCAAGAGACAGAGAGAGAGAGAGTGAAAGAGAGAGAACAAAATGATATAGATCTGTTCCACTCACTCACTCACTCACTCAAAGAGCACTTTGTCTCAAAGGCACCTAATAACTTTACTGAAGTCTATTGAAGTTACCACTCTGAACCGATCAATATCCTTACATCCAGACATGTTATGACCATTACAACCTCTATTACACAGGTAGTACCGCACGCCTCGATACTCAACCCCCTCATCTTTTACAATGGACCTACTCCTTCAAACGAGACATGATTGAATACGTTTTTTTGTCAATCCCAGCAATCAAAAAACAATGGCTGTTCTTAATGGTCCTATAGTGGTAAAGAACCACATAAAGAATGGAATTAGAACGAGCCTCTGACTGACTACTTGCCTGTTCAGTTGGCCATGAATCAGATATAAACTCATGAATCCTAGCCACACACACACACACACACACACACAGGTCCTCGTCCTTTTCCCTTACCAGCACACCTTGCTCATCAGATCTCAGGGTCACCCCTTCACCTAGCAACCACTGCCTGATTGACAGCTCTGAATTCGGCCTCCACCTGTTCACCATGCTAGGATCACTACTCTCCATCCAGCGCCATGGGAAACCCCATCAGTGCACACGGACTCTTACAGGAAGTGCACATTTAGAATTCATCAGATTTTACAATGCCTTAACAAAGATCTTTAAGAGCAAAACGTTGTGGAATAAAGTTGATCGGGGGCATCTAACAGTATGCATATCTTTTTTGGATGTGCATACAGTACCCTGCACTTTGCTTTTGTTTCTCCCGTTTGTAATTCACACATACGATTCTCTCCCCTGCTATATAATATCACTATGATGTGATTGTCATCCTGACCTGCCACTGTATCAGAGGAGCCTAGGTGTTATCTGTTCACCCCCTCACAGAAGTGGCACGGTGACACTGACTATTGGGCATGAGACTGCCTCTTCCTCCCCTGACTATAGCATGCCAACCTACACCAAGGCTTTCATTGGATATATTAGCCTCTACTTTTTTGATCTTAGTGTCTGTTTTTTGATGTCCTATATTTTGTTTGTTGTGTCTAGTATTTGTTTGGATTTGTATCATTCATTTTCTATTGTTGTTTACCTTTTTACCTATTGTCAACACATCTCCCTGGATCACAAAAGGAAAGCCATTAAACTTCTGGTTCATTACCAACATTTGAAAGAATTAACTATTTTTCAAACCTTATTTCCACCAATCAAAACAATTCTAGTTTCCTGTTCAATGCCATTGATCGCCTCCTGAATCCCACTCTTGCCACTATATTAGCATCCTCTGCTAATGATTTTGAGAAGATTTATTCATTGTTTATTGATAAGATTGCTTAATGCATAGGTCAAATATCCCCTTTCCAATGTCTCTTGCTAATGTCCCATGTCCCTCTTCTTGGGACAACCTGAGCCATTTCAGACCCATCTGTATGCAGCAATGAATCCTTCCTCTAGTCCTTTAGACATTTTACCAGCCGCTCTTCTCAAAAATATGTTTAGTGCTTTAGGCTCTAGTCTGTTCTCAATCTTAAATAGTCCAGTATTCCAAATATTTGAGAGATATTTGTGGGCCTGGAAAGTCGTTGCTCTGTTGTTCTTGGGTCTAGATTATTGTGCCTGAATTGCCTTACACTGTATTTGTGTGTGTGTGTGTGGCTAGAAACAGCCATGAACGGATGTGTGTAGGTGTGTACTGTATATATGCTTGAGTGGTCTGTGTACTGTAGGTGTGTGTGCTCATGTGAGTGTGTGAGTAAATCCGAGCATGTGTGTGGAAGATAGGCAGAAGGTGTGTGTGTATATGTGTGTATGTGTGTGGGTGTGTGTGTGTGTGTATGTATGTGTGTGTGTGTGTGTGTGTGTGTGTGTGTGTGTGTGTGTGTGTGTGTGTGTGTGTGTATATGATCCTTTAAATGAGGACAGCAGCAGATGGTATTGTGCCTCTCTGTCTCTCTCGGCACAGTGGTTCCCCCATGAGTCAGATGACAGGTGCTGTGCTGCGTCTTCAGCACTTCGCTGTCAGGAATTAACTACTCCTGTCTCTCTCTGCCTTTCCCTCTCTCCACTCTCTCTCTCTCCTTCTCTCCTCTCTCTCTCCCTCACACACACACACACATGCAGAGAGAGAGAGAGAGAGAGAGAGAGAGAGAGAGAGCGAGAGAGAATATGCATGAGCATACATATACAAAGCCACCCTTAATACCAGTTCAGAAGCCCACACACACTCACTAACATATCAACACTACAGCAATACCTACAACACAATTAAACTAAATGCACTGTAAAGTTGTCTTGAGTTAATAGAGATATCACACAGCACCACGCACCACAACGTGATCCAGTATGCACACCATTAAGGCAGCATGGCCCTGGCTTCTGTCTTTGAAGTATAGAACAGAGAAGAGCAACTTGTGTGGGGGCCCACTATGATCCGTGTTAAAGTTTCACAGAGTGAGGCCACAGCCTTGCTTTAACTAGGTGTGTGTGTGTGTGTGTGTGTGTGTGTCTGTCTGTCTGTCTGTCTGTATTTTCCTGTGTGTGTGTGTGTGTGTGTGTGTGTGTGTGTGTGTGTGTGTGTGTGTGTTTAATCAAATATGCTAGACCAACTTCCAACAGCATTCCTAACTAATGCACATTGACCTTTTGAACAGGTCTTTTGATCATTAGTGGGAGAAAGCAGCAGAATTCAAAGCAACCTTAAGAAGACACATTGAGAGCCTTTGTTTATGTGTGTGTGTGTCCAGGCTTCATTGAGTCACTCCTTCCATTCTGTTCACACACTCAGTGGATCCGGACGGGGTATAGAATGGCTCACCAGCACAACCTGTGGTGCATTATGGGTAATTAGGGAGAATGTGTGCAAAGTACACAAAAACACACGCACACACACACACACACACACACACACACACAGAGTCTAAGTGGTTGGTGTATGAGCATATCAGCAGACCATTTTTGTCTGAGTCAGAGCTTGTCTCACCCACACCCTCTAGAAATGTGTGTCCAATCAAGTGTATGTGTGTGTGTGTGTGTGTGTGTGTGTGTGTGTGTGTGTGTGTGTGTGTATATAAGTGGTGTGACTTGTGCCCCGTTGTATCCTCTAGCACTGGTCATGAGTGGCCCACTGAAGTGGTTTTATCTGGGTTTCTGCTCTGCCTGTCCGCTACGGAGACAAAGGCACCCCAGGACACTGTTTCACCATCCATCCATCATCCAGACTCCCCTTTGACCATCAGCACTCTCTGTCCATGCTCCTGCTAGTGTTCTAGTGATCTGTACAGGTTGAATGTCTGCAGAATGCAAAGTGTTGTGATAGAACTGAGAGACAGATACTAAGAGCACTGCAGTTTCGTAAAATCCTTTTTGTTTAAAGCTTTTACTGCCATTGCCTGTGTTAAATACAACACAATGGCAGTAAAAGCTTTAAACAAAAATGGTATAATACTGTGTGTAGAGTATTATATGCTGATATTTGTATTGTATTATGGCCATGCTATGCAGGGCTGTCATTGAAAGATGAATGAATTGTGGAATCACAATGGCCTTGTTTCAGCTGGAGAAAGAGGCAGAGGTAGGGATAGGGAGAGACAGATCCAGAGGGGAAAAGAAGGAGAGAATTAGGTAGAGAGGGAAAGACAAAGAGAGAGAGAGAGGGTGGAAGATAAATAAAACAGAAAAACAAGAGGGAGAAGGGGAGATAAGGATTGTGTTTAGCTACAATTATCCCTTGTCCTTGTCATGTTTTACTTTCAACAAACGAAACGGATATGACTAATACAGTTGCATTACTAACTTTTGTCTAATTCATGGAGAAACAGTTGTTAATATGGCATTTGTGTTGGCTAGTAAGCATTCTATTGACGCTATGTGGCTGAATCTCTGAGTAAGTAAATTACCGTAATTTATTAAGTTCAGCAATTTATCAACCGATAAGTTATTTTCTAAGTTATGTATTTTATGTTGTTAGCGTTGAATCACAGTGAACAACAAACGATGTTTCATTAGTTGTCTCTCTGGAGTTGGATTCATATCTATGAGCAAGACATTAAACTAGCTGTGTGAGTGTGTTTGTGTGCGTGCATTTTATGCCTAATGGCTATTATAGATTACATGTGGGCTGAAAGAGAAACAAGACATATTTGGGAGGATTCTTATTTTTTTAACAGTCTATTTCCTGGTAATAGGGACTGACTGACAACCTATCATCATTAGTCATAACCAATTCCCAGCCAATCATGACCTGCCAGGATCAGGCACAACCAGTCTGCAGCCAATCAAAAATAATTATATCTGCTCACAATCCATGAGAACACCAGAAAATGTCTGTCCCTGTATTGTGAAAGCAGTTGATGACAGCTACTTCTTCTCATTTAGGCATTATTCACACTTGATTTGTTTTGCTAGACTGGGGGGTATTCCAAGTACGTGGTTTAGTGACAAACCTGGGTAAGTTAACTCAGAGTAAGGGGTAAACCTCCTAATAGAAGAAATGTATGGCTTCATTCTCCTTACAAAACAATACCATAGGTCTCTTGTTGTAGGAGGTTTACCACTTACTCCACTTGAGTTAACTAACCCAGGTTTGTCACTAAACCACGTACTTGGAATACCCCCTGAACTCCTCTCCCGGTGTGTTAACTCCTATTGCCCCTGTTGGTTTGTTTCCTTGTTGCAATACTTTTTTGAACCATGGTCTGTTTATGTCAACTATGTAACATCATGTCCTAACTACATGCGAGCGTCTGACGTCTGGCATGTAGTTAGAACACAGTTTAAGCAACATGCAAATTGTATTTACCAGCGTCTCTAGGCAACATCTTTTTGTTTATTTGGTAATTTGTAAGATTTAGCATTTTAGAAAAGTGCATGTTATGTAATAAAGACATTTTACATTTAACAGTGATGTCAGAAAATGTGGATCCGTAACTGGTCACAGACAGAGGTTGCTCCTTGATTTAGATTGGAAAGCTTTCAGACAAAATATATACCACAATGGCCGTAGACACAAGAACAATAACTATAACCTAACACACAAAAATCTAATAGGAAGTAACTTCATTTTGTTTTTCAGACACAACCTATCAAAATGCCACACATATTCACCACTTATTCACTCTCAGTCCTCAATGTACAAATACTGCACTATTACTTTACTGAACACCATCCGATCATTGCCTTAGTGTAGGGCTATGAATAGATATACTAGCTAGCTATAGACCCTTTCAATCTGATTTCTGGTTGAAATGTCCAGAACCAATGAAAATGTATCAGACTTTAGCAAAGTCCTTTTAGGCAAGTCCCTCCACTTGGCGGCCATATTGTAACGCTTTTTTGGGCACTTATCGGGCATCTAATTCGGCAGAAATGTGCATGCGCAAGGCTTCATGACACCAACCTTGCTCCAGCGGTGAAATCACACATGACTGGCACAATGCATTCACATGTTGACTTTTTTGCTGCGGAAGAGGCGGGATACACGACCCCCAACACACACAAACACACACACACACACACACACACAGTAATACATTTTCTTTGGACATTTCCAAAATGGCCAGCAGCGGCACTGCGTCTGTCTGGAGATTTGAGGCATTTGCATTTTGAGTGAGCAATTCTGGGTTTTGTGTGTAGAGTTTTGAAAAATAGACAGTTTTGAAAATGTGTGTAAACAGTTGTAAAAAACTGTAAAAACTCGTCTTATTAATTGCCAGAGATAAAAAAGTAAAAATGTAAACTCTCTTTTTCTTTCTCTCTATCTCTGTGTGTCTGTGTGTGTGTAAGAGAGAGAGGATGAGAGAAAGATAGAGATGGTATGAATGACATTTAGAGAGGGAGAGAGAGAAAAGTGTGTGTGTGTGTGTGTGTGTGCGCGCGCGTTTGTGACAGAAGGAGAAAGTCTGTTCATGCATGTGTTTGTGCAACAGCCACCATCTTGAGTCTTGAGGCTCTTGACCTTTCATGCTTGCATTTCCTTACTGAGAACGTCTTTGACCTTACCATCACAAAAAACACACACACACACAAACACACACACACACACACACACACACACACACACACACACACACACACACACTATGATGAACACATCAGCAAACTAGAGTGTCACAGATTTTGTCATCATCTTCCATCAGCACTCACATAATTGAGCCATGATTATTTGTGATCCGACACACTCACGTTCTCATTACGACGCATTACAACACACATTGAGACATCTGTTGTATAACTCCACACATCATCACCAACACCACCCACAACGAAACACATCTCCTTACCTTACCAACAGAAGTTATATACAGTAGGCCTACACATACACAAACATAATATCCATTTGAAGTGTATTTATTCCAATTCTACAAACATCAACTCTGTCACAGCTTATACCAACTTAATGACACACAAATCACCTCAAGGATTTAGACACGTATCAATACACTGCTTCTATGAGTTCAACAAGCTGATGATTAGTTCTCCTTATGCTTCTTATGTACTCTCTAAAAAAACAACCATAATTATCCACAACTCATTGTGTCCAAACATCTCAAAAGAGCCAGGCTATACTCACACATTTGGCAGGTCAAAGGGTTTGCTGGCAGTCACCTCCTTCATCCCCACCTCCCCAGGCTACTTCTGCTGTACTCTAAACAGAGTTATTCTAGGAAATCCGTTTTTTTCCAACAAAGATTAAATTTACTTCCTTGTTGTGATCAAATGCAGTAATCTATTTATAATATTTGTTTGAAAAACCCTCCAGTTTGCTTCCCTTAAACACTCCACCACCTGCCAAGCCCTTATAAACATCTGTCAAGCATATTCATCCACACATCAGTGGTCGACAATAAACTGCCATTCAAGCTTGTTTTTCCACTCAGGAAAAGACGGTGTGTTCACGCTTAGGCAAATGTGCTGCTGCTTTGGATATGTGACTAAGAGGAAAGAAAGACAAGACAAGGGGACTTGCTGTAAGTGTGTGTGTGTGTGTGTGTGTGTGTGTGTGTGTGTGTGTGTGTGTGTGTGTGTGTGTGTGTGTGTGTTGAGCACTGAGCTGTTATGTTGAGCACTGAGCTGTTCCTCCATCAATATCTGGCCCAGCTTCTCTGAAAGGAAATGAAAGTGGTGCCCTCCAACAACGCTCCGCTGAGAGGCCATTGCAGTGGATCCAGGTGTAAACATCAGCATCATGCTGCTTTGACTGAGGGTCACCGGAGTTTCTCCTAACGATCCGTTTTCACAGTCAATCAGGCCAATTCTGCTCCAATTCAGGGGAACAACACTTAGCACTAAAGGTTCAGCAGCAAAGAGCCCTCTTTTTTTCAACAAAGGAAATGAAGCGGCTAGGACAAAGAGAGAGAGAGAAAGAGAGAGAGAGAGAGAGACTTTCTTTGTGAATGATCATGCCAATAAAGCTTTTTTTGAGTTGAATTGAATTGAGAGAAAAAGAGAGAGACTGGAGAAAATGCATTTCTAAGGCTTGGTTCCCAGAGGTCTTTGCTTCTTCATGTGGGCCTGAAAAGGTAGTTATGGGAGAATGTGTTGGCCACCTGAACAACTAAATCATATGCTATTCATAAGCATTGCACAGTGCAGTCACATTTTTGAATGAATACAAGTACAGCACTGAACCACCTTTAACCATCAGTCCATTCAGATTGGAACTCATTATTTTTTCACTCTACTTCACTTCAATTCTCCCCACTTCACTATTGCCCCTGAACTCTCATAAATGCTCTCTATTGTACATGAAGACAGAAGAGCACTGTGGAATGTAAAATGGATGTTTAAAAGTAACATGATGTAGGCTAAGCCTATTTTGTTGTCAGATGAACTGATAGCATCTGTTGTGTGATGATGGGTTTTCCCCAACAAAATCTATCTGTCAAATCGCCCCTGTGAGGTAGTGCAGAGCTGAAAAGCAACAGGCTCTTCCTGGGCCTATATACACCTTAACACCCAATGGCTTCAGGAAAATGGCAGTTGGAGGTTTAGCAGTCACCCACACAGACAGACAAACTGCACGCAAAACAAGATCTGCTCGGCAGAGGAAAAAAGAAAGACTTATTGGAAAG
>NC_055971.1:11256849-11269349 GCF_018492685.1 Alosa sapidissima | reverse complement strand
TCGCTGTCGCTCCTGCCTGGTCCCCGAGTGAGAGTCGAGGAGAAGGCTGGGGATTACCTGGGCCTACTTTTGGAGGCCTTTCGTTTGGGCAGCCTTATTTTTCGTTCGTCCGTATTTTTCTTAGGCTTATAATGTTTTGTAAATAAATATTGTTGAATTATACTTTCATTATTGGCCGTCTCCTATTATTTGTCTATGTCCCACAACACCCCTAGATAGTGGGATGTGACAATGTCATAGAGGATCACTAAATGTGGGTCTGATCTTATGCTCACTCTTTTCTGAAGTATTGTAGAGGTTAGCTGGATTTTTGATTGCTGGTGCGCATGTGGGTATGAGACTTTGGGCTTTTCTCAACTGCTGCCGAGTGCAGCAGGAGAAAGACCTTCCTGGGGTACAAGGACGAGGGAGGGGAGATATGGGAAACCCTCCAAGAAAGAGAAAGGAGACTGAAAAAGTCCACCTTGGAAGAACTGAGACAAGAACTAGAAGCTCTGGGTGTAAAAGTATGTGTGGACAAGGGCCGCAAGAAATGCAGGAGTGAGAAGAAGGTGAGAAGGGAGTATAGAAAACTTCTCATGAGAGAACTGAGGATCAATGATCTGGAAAAATCTAGAAACTCCTTGCAGGTGAAGAAGAAAACTGTGGAGAAGAGGAGCGGACTGATATGGTGGTGGAGACGAAAGCAGAAAGGGATGGAGAGAGAGAAGAGAAACTGAATGTTGACGAAAGGGATGAGGAAGAGGAAAAGGGACAAACCTCTGAACTCATAGAGGAGGGGAAGGAGAAGTAACAGAATAAGAAGAGAGAGTGATACAAAAACAAGTGAGACAAAGGAAGAGGAGGAGGAGGAGGGAGATAAAGAGAAAGTGAGAGAGGAAGAGGACAAGGAGAAGGCAGGAGGGGAGAGGAGGAGGGGACAGAGAGAAAAGATGAGAAGGAGGACGCTGAGGATATAATGTCAGAGACGAGGAGAGAGGAAAAGGGCGAGAAAGACGAGGAGATGGAGGAGGAAGTTAATGAGGAGAAGGAGAAAGACCATGTGGAGG
Source organism: Alosa sapidissima (assembly GCF_018492685.1). Lineage (NCBI taxonomy): Eukaryota > Metazoa > Chordata > Actinopteri > Clupeiformes > Clupeidae > Alosa > Alosa sapidissima. The sequence continues at coordinate 11,268,300 of NC_055971.1, read as the reverse complement.
TGCAGGTGGAGGAGGAGGAAGTTAATGAGGAGAAGGAGAAAGACCATGTGGAGGTGCAGGTGGAGGAGGAGGAAGTTAATGAGGAGAAGGAGAAAGACCATGTGGAGGTGCAGGTGGAGGAGGAGGAAGTTAATGAGGAGAAGGAGAAAGACAATCTGGAGGTGGAGGAAGTTAATGATGAGGAGGAGAAAGACCATGTGGAAGAGGAGGAAGTTAATGAGGAGAAGGAGAAAGACCATGTGGAGGTGAAGGAGGAGGAAGTTAATGAGGAAAAGGAGAAAGACCATGTGGAGGTGAAGGAGGAGGAAGTTAATGATGAGAAGGAGGTGGAACATGTGGAGGTTCAGGAGAAGAAGGAGGAGGAGGAGCTGGAGAGTGAGGAGGGTCTGGGGCAGCAGAAAGAGGACGGGCAGAAAGAAGAAGTGAAGCGGATGTGGAGAAAGAGGAGGGAGAACAGGCTGCCATGGAGATTGATGATGCGGAGGTAGCGGAGGACAGGAAGGACAATGGAGGAGGAGATGATGTCAGCCGTCTCTCAGGGTTAGTATCACATTAGCAGATGGTACCCTTCACACGCTCTTCAAAAGAACTGCCAAACATATCAATACTGAGAGCTGACTAACAGAGTAGCTCCATTATAACAACTTGACTTAAATATATCTTTGATTCTACAGTGGCTCTACATGAGGAGGACCAAACAGAACACATGGGCGCCATGGAGGAAAGAACCCCTGAATGTGAGTATTTCACACGTTACGATTTAAACTAACTAGGGTTGTGTGAACTTTACTGAATCATGTCTTTGAATGTGGTGATTTCACAGTGGCTTTAACCGACTCTCAGGAGATGAAGACGAAGAAGAAAACTAGAAGGGGCAAAAGGGGAAAGGGCAGAAAACGACAGAAGAAGACAGCTGAGCGCACACCGGCACTGGCCATGGAGACTGACCGGCTCAGACAGGGGCAACCTCAGCATAGCCATGTCCAGCAGGCACAGGCAGGACAGAGGAGAGCCATCAGAGGAGGAGGACCTGCGCCCAGGAGGGAACCCTGGACATATGAGAGTCCAGAGCACTGGTACCAGGGGCAGGACAGCAGGGGACGGAGAGGAGGCCAGATGTGGTGGCCGGAGAGAGGAGGAGGAGGAAGAGGAGGAGGAAGAGGAGGAGGAGGAGGAGGGGGGGGGATTAGATGTGGTGGCCGGAGAGAGGAGGAGGAGGAGGAGGAGGAGGAGGCCAGATGTGGTGGCCGGTTAGAGGAGGAGGAGGGAGAGGAGGAGGAGGAGGAGGAGGAGGAGGCCAGATGTGGTGGCCGGAGAGAGGAGGAGGAGGAGGAGGAGGCCAGATGTGGTGGCCGGTGAGAGGAGGAGGAGGAGGAGAAGGAGGAGGCCAGATGTGGTGGCCGGAGAGAGAAGAAGGAGGGAGAGGAGGAGGAGGAGGAGGAGGAGGAGGCCAGATGTGGTGGCCGGTGAGAGGAGGAGGAAGAGGAGGAGGAGGAGGTTTCTATGGAGAATGGCCGAGGAATGAATGGATCGGGGAACGAGGAAGGAGAGAGGTGGAGTGGAGACACACACACACACACACACACACACACACACACACACATTACAAACATTAAACATTATATTTAAAATATCAATAAAAATCAATAAAAATGTAAAACAATAACTATTTGTTTCTGCCAGATTTTTATTTATCATCAAGAGATACATGCTATGAACGAACATGCATCAACAGATTACCGTCATGAATGAAATATGCTATATCCAGAACTAACCAGCTCACACTGCTGTAGATCATAACTGAGACCAAATCACATTAAAATCCAATGTGAGAGCAGTTAGGGGCCCTCCACCCTCCCAGCCTGTGTGCATGGGGTTAAAGATGGCGCGGAGACCAGGGAGGACTATCTGGCAGGCAGCACTGCGTTGTGCTGCTTCCTCCCAAGGCCATCTGAACAGTGAAAAGTCTTCCTGATCACATGGAGGTTACAGTAAGTGCCTCTCCCCACCAGGCTGCCTCGACGTGCCCGACCCCAGACTGTGATGCCTGAGCAGGAGGGTGAGGGGTGAGGGGGCATCTCCTGGGTCTTTATTATCACCATCTGAATTATTGTTCTCAGAAGTCCCAAGAACCAGATGAAATGCTTACAGTCTCTTGATCTCGCACACACACATACACACACTCTTTCTAACTCTTTGTTTCGCCTTTCTCCCTCCCTTCCTCCATCTCACTATCTATGGGTCTGTTCGAAACAGAAGGCATCGCCTTGCTGTCTCGCTGCCATGATAGAGAGCTGTCATATAAGACATGCCTTTGGAGTGAAGGCATCTTTTAAGAACGATGGTTTCAAACTGTCTCTTAACAGAACTTGGACACTACGGTATGACGTTAACACAAGCATAGAACTTGCTAAAATTGCTAACGGAAGCTAGATGGGTAATGGTAGAAAGTTGTCTGACAAATGGTACATAAATAAGACCAGGCACCATCAATGGTTACAACAATGGTATAATCAAATAGTACAGTGTTTATTTCTCGCTAGATTTTTGACAAATCGAAGCAAAAAAAATGTAATTTGACTTTTCAACACAATCAGCAGCGGTCACCGCTGTTTCAGACACACACACACACACACACCTTAATGCAAAAGCAAGTGTGAGTGTGCCTGAGTGTGAGCATGACTCCACCTGACACAGCAGTCCATTTCATTACCCGGACAGCAACCTACACAGGTCGCACCTGTTCACTTTTGACCTAGAATATCTCTCTCACACACACACACACACACACACACACACACACACACACACACACGCATACACACACACACACATTCCTCCTCAGACAGGTTCCTGATGTATTTGAACCTTGTTAAACACACACACACAAACAGAGCGTGAGAGAGAGAGAGAGGAAATGAAGATAAATTCTTATTCCTCCTGTGGTCTAACCTTCTAGTCAGGATGAAACAGTCACCTCATACTGAGAATGACTCACTCAGACACAACACACACACACACACACACACACACACACCTGCTAGTCACATTCAAACAAAAGCAACCTATAAATCCATACAAAAACACATACACTAACACACTAACACAGCATACGTATAGACACAGACATACACACAAACACACACTACTGGCTACGTTTGAAATGCGGCAGCAATGAGTAAAAAAGGCACAGAGAAAATGAGAGAGGGAAAGAGAAAGACATGGAGGAAAGGACAATGGAAACAAGAAAGACATGATGAAAGGGGAGACAGGGAGAAAGAGGGAGAAAGAGAGCAAACATCTGAAGAGACCTACAGGATGAAGGTGGCACGTGCATGCATATGTGGGGTGTGTGCTGAAGACATATGCACACGTGGAGGACAAAGTCTGTGTACATGTGGGAATTTGTAATCATGACAGTGTTGACCACAGCCTTGAATGTCTCTTCACAAAGAACCATGTTAGAGCAGCAACCCTACATGCACAACAGAAAGTAATCACAGAGACATAAAGAAACTCACGTAAAGAAATCAAATGGAGATATAAAGAAACTGATAAAAGAACCTACACAGAGAAAAGGGAGAGGTCATTTGAGACCACAACAATAACTCAATAGCAGCGGACGCTCCCAGAGATGGCCCAGCCTCTGTGTAGCTATCCCACACGAGTTCAGTTTCAGCACCATGGACAGCACCACTGCATGGAGCACCCTGGACAGCTCCACCAGCTCAGCAGTGCAACACACATTTTCCAGTTGCTTGTAAATAACTCTCACACTCTCACTCATTCACTCACGCTGATACAGATCTGGGCCACATTTGACCACCATATTGATCTCTTTTGTGTGTGTGTGTGTGTGTGTGTGTGTGTGTGTGTGCTTGATGCATTAGTCTGAGAGACGCCGAGAGAAGAAGAAGTGGAAGTGGAAATAGATCGGAGAGCTGATGAGAAATGACACACTGACGTGGGGAGGAGATGAAGAGCGGCAGTCACCCTGCCAGCACACTACAGCAAGCACAGAGGAGCAAACACGGAGGAGGAGTGGAGGAGGAGGAGGAGGAGGAGTGGAGGAGAGGAAAAGGGGGAGAGGAGGAGGAGTGGTAAAGGGGAGGTGAGGGAAGATGAGGAAAGTAGTGTGTAGAAAGAGAGAGAAGAAGTAATGAGGAGAGTCTTCAATGTGTCGTGAATCAACTTGTGTTATTCTGGGTTGGTGTGTGTGTGTGTGTGCTTGGTCCTCTGTATTAATGAGAGTCAATTAGTGAATAATGCTCTATCACAAAACACTGATTAGACTCCATCCATCTCCCCCAGTGCTACAACAAGGACAGGCAGAGGACAAGCTCTCTCATCTCCTCCACTCTCCTCTCCTCTCCTGACCACCTTGGTGTTCTCCTCAAAGGTGCAGACAAACAGAGGTGTGCATGCACACACACACACACACACACACACACACGCCCATACACACAGACACAGACACACACACACGCGCACACACACAGACACACGCCCATACACACAGACACACACACACACACACACACACAGACACACACACACACACACACACACACACACACACACACTTCATCGTCATCATTATCATCATCATCATATCATCTCCATGCTATGTTGCAGCACCACTGGAGTGCAGAATAGAACATGCTCTAGTGGAAATCCATCATTCACAGCTGAATAGACTGATGACAGAAGAATGAGCACCTGGATGCAAATAAACTCCTTTCATTCCACGGTATCCAGGCGTTACATCATCCGTGCTCATCATCCGTTGGACTGTATCAGGCTAAATATCCTCACAAATATCATCCTCACTCCTCAACTCTCACACACACACACACACACACACACACACACACACACACACACACTCACACACACACACAGTCAGAACACAGACGGAGAAATGAATGACAGCAAGCAAACTTTAACCTTGCAGTTCTTCCTATATAAATACTCATAGTAGAACATAATGTATTGGGCACACATGTCCATTGGCATGTGCATGTTGGTGCCTAAACTCTTTGTGTGATGAAGGCCCTGGAGAGTACTACTCTGCTGTACTGGCCTGAGTCTACCCCGCCCCTCTAGGGTCGAATGTTGCAAACTAGCTATTTATCTTCCACGCGCAAACATGGGGGGCGCCATCTTTGTCCACTTTGTGGTTGAACTTCCCATTGAGCAGTATATCCATTGCGATACATTGAGATAGTTGAGTTCTATTTTTTTTTTTTTTTAATTGAGGGCAACTAAGGGTAGTAAGACCAAAATCACACTGATCATCATGATATGCTTATTAAAAAGGATAAGTAAAGGTTAAGGTAAATAGTAGGTATTTGTTACACTGGACAGTTATGGAAACACAATTCCTTCAAACCATTGTGTTCAGAAACAAACGGAACCCCATCTAAATTTAAAACGAATGTATAAAGTGTAACTGCTAGCGAGTTCGTCCTTTGATTCCCATTGTGTGATGTTAGCATGCCTTCCCCTGTGTGGGGGGCGGTAGCCTTTCCGAACCTTTCTGCCGATTGTATCTACAACTTTACCTTAAACTGTTTTTTTTTTTTGTAATGTTGATTGTTGTCATTGTATTTTTCTTTCGACAAAAGTGTCTGCTAATAACTATAAACATAAACATAGGCAATTATCCTTAAAATGAGGTAGGCCTAGCTCTGAAGGCTCCCTTGTAAGAAGACCCTGCTCTCTGTGGGTACAAAAAAAAAAAACAACAACAAAAAAACGGTGCTACCTAGCTCAAGTTGCTGCAGCTAGCAGGCTAGAGCAGCCAGGCAGCTACAGTGCTACACTCTGGGGACATTTTTAAAATCATGCTCCAGAGTGTAGCAACGATTTTTTCTCTCTTACCAACAGCTGTGATCTCGAGAAACAGAGATCTATGTGATTTTTTTTCCCTTTAACTGTCCCCCACCCTCTCTTTAACCTGCTGACCCCAAACTCAGAAAGTCCAGTTATGGGCTGTCACTTTCTGCCCCGCTCGCTGTCTAATCACTGCACAGCCTGCATTTGCTGTCGTGGGAGCTCATCTTTGTTCTCCCTCTGCTCCAGAATGATGTGCAGGTAACCAGGGTAACAGGGTAATCAACTAGATGTACCGCATAGCGGTACAAAATATGACCGCCGCTCAGTCCTGTACATCCGTTCCGCGAAAATAAATCACACTTCAATTTGTCTCCATATCTTACTCCATCCCCCACTCTTGAAACTTTTGTGTATGCTTGTTTGGCATGCCTGAGTGTGTGTGTGCGGCTGCACAGAAAGTAGCCTACTGGTGCTGAAAAGGTGAATAGATTGTAGAATAGCCAAAGAAGATGTAGCATTGTTATAAAACCTTTAAAATCTCTAAACAATCACAAGTAGGGCAGTTCATCACAGTTCATCCATTGCAACTGGATTGATGAAAGGTCACTTATACCTGTAGGCTACATTGTATTTGGGAAAAGCAAAAGGTATCAGCATAATGTTATTTATTTATTTATTTATTTATTTATTTATCAAAAATAATTTATTTAACAAAAACATCTCTGTCAGTTCCATGCCGTTTTCAACAGCTATCAAAAACAAAGGTCATTTTTGGATGGATGGATTTTTTGTGAATGTTTCTTCTTCTACATAAGATTTTAATCATCTTTAGTTCATGTAATACTTTTTTGTCAATGCACAAATTAAGTAACAGTAGTCTGAAACGTTATTGTTAATGCACAAATTAAGTAACAGTAGTCTGAAACGAAATGCTGTTTTACATCTAACCAGTGGTGCAAATAACTGACATGTCCAAATGGGCCTTGATAAAATGCGTCGCTAGACTGTTCATACACATTTTAAAGGAGAATTCCGGTGTGATATTGACCTAAAGTGTGTTGAAACATGATACCGAGTGTGAACGTATGTCTCATAGCCCATCTCGGATTGTCCCCTGCACTTGCGCTAGTCTGGCGCTAGTTAGCTGATGCTACCAACAGCTTTTTCAATGGTGGTGCTTCGGCATCGGGCTAGCCATGCAAATAAATCTGTTTTACACCATTTACGAGGCTCAATGTATCTCCACACTTCATTGGTAGACTTCCGAGGGCCCTGACATTTAAAACGAGACATTGAGAACTTTGAAAAAGCACTGGTAGTTTACTTACAAGACGATTTATACAGACAGTATCTTCACGAAGTTTAGCGTTTGCAGCCATCTTGAATTTAGTCACGATAAGTCGAGCGACGAGTAAGAATGAACAGGTATGATAAGGGATCAGATTCCAAAAATAATTCCGTGGAAATGCATGGATTCCAGTTGCTGCTACTGGAAGAAATTGGAATCCATGCATTTCCACTGAATTATTTTTGGAATCTGATCCCTTATCATAACTGTTCATTCTTACTCGTTCTGAACATCTTAACTGAAGATAGGGGCGATTAAAGCAGAATAATATTGCATTTTCATTTTTTACCGGGGGGGTGCAAATCACAAATGAGTGATTATGGGCCAGATTGATGTGGGCCCTTGAGACCAACATACCATAAAAGATTATTCATCCTCAGTGCCACGGTCCAGGTAGTTATTTAGGAAAAACTGCTTTTTTTTGCGGTTCGGGGGGCACAGCACGGGGGGGGGGGGGGGGGGGGGGTAGTGGCCCCCGGGGAAATTTTTCCGTAAAAGTCTAGTGGGGCTACATACCCACCAAATTTCATGTGCCCCGTATGTTTTTATGCGCTATTCATTTTTTGGAATTGCATTTAGTTGCTTAAATTAGCATTTTTGGGAAATTACACAGACAACTGAAGTTAATCTCAAATTTCTATAATTGAACAATGTTTGAATTTACAGTTCATTCATGCAGTAGTGACCCTTATCGGTCAGCTCAACCGTTTGGTTAAGCATGTTTTTAAAAAATTATTAGACCATCAAAATATGTAGATTTTTTATGGAAATGAATATGTGTGTTCTATGACCTCTTTTCAAAAATATTGTGCGGGAAAATATTGCTGTACTTTGAAAACATAGTGTTACAAATGTGATTACTGAATTCATGAACGCTTATGTCTTTTAACCATGCATACTGAAATGATGTGGCCTAAAACATTGAGTTGTAGAAATGGCTGCATGAGGTTAGATTATAGTCAGTTTGTTTTGTAACAGAATAGGATGGGTCAAAATGTGCTCTACCAAATGGTTGAGCTGACCTAAAAAGGGTTAAGTATATTTTCTGGGATTTTTTAGCCTTTAATCAGACAGACAGTGAGAGGGTGACAGGAAGCCAGTGGGAGAGAGAGAAAGAGAGAGAGAGGGTGGGATGGAGAAATGACCTGAGTAAGAAATTACCTGTGCTTTGTGCACACGCTACATTATGGCCAAGCAGGCTTACCATCAGACAACTCAACAACGAGAGACAATTTCCTCTATATGTGTATTCACACCATTAACCTACTATAACTTCCCAACTCTGCACAGTATCCCATTAACTGCATGACAGTAGGCTATTTACAATATTTTCTGTAAAGTAAAGTTTGTAAACACATGAATGCACGCACAACTTTTGTTTGAGCAGGAGAGAGAATAACAACGCACGGACGCAGCAATTACAGAAATTGTAGGCTACTTGCTACTTTCTTTTATTATCTATGGTTGTTGGTTTTCAGCGCACAATAAGCTGATTTAAGCTAATTCACTAACTCAAGACTTCTCAAGGCCATCATGGATATAAAACGTTTTTGAAAACAATGAAAGGATGGATGGAGCAAAGGATGGAGGCAGCAAAGCTAGGAGTTATTTCAGATGGGCAAGGTAGGCAAAACTGTGGTGCTTGTCAAAACATTATCGTTACAGCTGGAATAATGATTATAGGCTGATGTTACAGCTAACACGATGTTTAAAGCCATAAACAACCGTAAATTGGGACAAAACTAAAGGTAACTTTAGCCTTTATAGGGCTGTATAAAGATATAGGTCGTTATCAGGTGTTGTTGTAAAGATATTGCATGTGGATGTTGTACTATGTAGGCTACTTTTCAGGTGACCAATGCACAAACGAAACCGGGAAACAGACAAATATTATCAATGCTTTGAATGTTTCGGTGCGTGCACAGGGGTGTCTGTAGATGGGTGTGCATAGCATTCATTCATTCCTGCAGGCACCCCTGTGGCCATGCATGCACTCTTTAAATATCATCTGAATAAAGCACCACTGACTTTAGGTTTTTCCTTGTCTGTGGCGGAATTGTTTTCTGAATCTGCAAAATAGCACCAGGGAACGTTTGCTCCATCTCCTCTCCTCTTTTCGCTGAACCACCCCCAGGAGCGCAAGTTCATTTCCTAATTTAACGACGTGCGTCTGTGAAGTGAAAATTCAGCTGTGCGTCCATTGCAAAATAGGAATGATACAAGGGCCAGTGTACAAAGTCAATTGCGCTACGTGCAAGATAGAGCCCTAGGCCTATATCTTTGACTTCCTTAACCCCAATTGTATCTAATAAAGAGCCATTGATTTTCTCTTTCTCTGAGTCTTTGTCCTTCACACACACACACACACACACACACACACACACACACACACACACACACACACATGTACATTTAAAAAGACACATCCCCAAAAACTCACTGTTTGCTTGGGTTCATATAAGCTCATTTAGACAGAGATATCTTCGGTATACCAGCAGATATTGTGGGAAAACAAATTTCATCTTAGTAAACCCTCACAAAAATGCTAAAGAAAGAAGATCATACAGTCAAGCAGCTTCACATTCTGTGCAGACACAAACAGCAGAAAGGCCAATCTTTTTATCAAACCTGGGTGTCAATCTGTACACACACTCACACACACACAGACATGCAGACACGCACACACACACTCTCTCTCTCTCTCACACACACACACACACACGCACACACACACACATTCCTCCTCAGACAGGTTCCTGATGTATTTGAACCTTGTTAAATTCAGTATGTCAGGTAGTCTTCACTTCAAAAACAGGGTGAGAAGAGGCTTTTCTTATTATTATATCATGCGCACGCACACACACACACACACACACACACACACACACACACACACACACACACACATATACAAAGAATTTCTAAATGTAAATCTGGCAGGGTCTTGGTTAGAGGGCATGTGAAATTAAGTCCTGAGAGGGAAATGTGCAAGATGAAATTGCTGTGGCTTTGCAGCCCAATACAAGCCGAATATTAATAAGAAAGAAGAACGAACACACACACACACACACATATACAAAATAGCATGAATAGCACATCTAACGAAACCGGTAGAGTAAACTATTCCACTTGACACTTGAATCATTTTCATCAACAGTTTTTACATTGACGCAAACTACTATCCATTTATACAACTGTCAGATTCTGTATGTGCACACATATATAGGAATTTGAGTGTATCCTTTTTGTGAGTGTGAATATTTGTGAGCTACAATATCACAAAGTCCCTATCTCCCCTGAATAATCAAATATGCATTGGCCATCTATCATAGTTTGTCAGGTGTATGCATGGCCTACCATCAGTGTATGGTACCCCAACATACTGAATGTACATACAATGAACATACTGTGTGTTTGTCAATATACAAGCACTTATGCGTACACACTAATAGCAGTGGTATGGTCATAATGGAGTTAACCATCCATCACAATTTGTCAGCTTTACATGTAAGACTTACTACGAGAATGTGCACGTACACCAACATAATACTGAATGTGTGTACTGTCTATGTGTTTGTGTTAGATAGATAGATAGATAGAGAGAGAGAGAGAGAGAGAGAGAGAGAGAGAGAGAGAGAGAGAGAGAGAGTAGATGTAGAGCCAGGGCAGAAACACTATTTAATGATCAATTTTAGATTCACTGATAAGTAACTTAATGGTGTTTGACGCTGTGTGTGTGTGTGTGCGCGCGCGCATGTGTGTGTGTGTGTTTCAACACTTTTTCACGCAATCTGATTGGAAGCCACTCACTGGCCAGATAGGGATTAGAGCCAATTTCACATGTTCGCTGTAACAGCAAGAGAAAGGGAGAGAGCAAGAAGAGACAGAGTTAGGGAGAGGAGAGGGGAGGAGAGGAAAGATAGAGTGATTAAAGGGAGGAGAGGGGAGGAGAGGAAAAGAGAGAGAGCAAGCCAAGACAGTCAGAAAGAGGAGAGGGAGAGCGAGGAAAGATAGAGTGATTAAAGGGAGCAGAGGGGAGGAGAGGAAATAAAAGAGATTTGATTGGACAGCGTCTTCTATTAATAACACAATCAGAGGAAAGGACCCCCCTACTCCCCTTCATCTTGTCCATTCATCTGAGCTGCTGTAGGCTTTCTCTCTCTCTCTCTCTCTCTCCCTCTTTCTCTGTATCTATACTCCGCTTGTCTCTCTCTCCGTCCTCTTCTCTCTCCATCTCTCATCTTTTCTCCATCTTTCTTGCCATT
>NC_055971.1:11121849-11241849 GCF_018492685.1 Alosa sapidissima | reverse complement strand
GATTACAACACCTCATTTTTACTGTAAGACAGGTGTCACTTGCGCTCAAACCTCATTTTTACTTTTTTGTGTTTAACTAGGTGGCGCTTTACATGAAATGAGTGGTTATGGAATGGGTTGACATAGCCCCTTGAGATCAACATACAAAATAAAATGGTCCTCCTAAACCCTTTCGGGGGGTCCAGTCCAGCGGGGGGGCTACAGATCAAAACGAAAAACGATGGTTCCATGCTATCCATGTGGGGTTACATGCCCACCAAGTTTCGTGTACCCCGGTCTTACAGTGTCATTTTTATACATTTCATAAATAAATATTAATCATTATAACAGAATATTAGATTGTTATTTATTTATTATTAATTCATACATTTTGTTTTTCATGTTTTTATCCTACACATCAAATGAATTAATACACTTTCTAGCTTCCTGTCTTTTATATTGTTCCTACATGAATTTCTCTCTCTCTGACCGAAGCAGAGACGGTTGATAAAGTGACTGACTGAAGTGTGACGTTCCGTTTCAATGACTGCAGTGTCACTGGATCTAAACAAACGTTCGAAGTGGCATCGACAGCATTGCATTTAGACATGTGGCATCGTTTCTATCTCATAAATTGTTTTTGTATGTAGGCTATAGCCGTTCAAACTTGTTTTACCTGCTAGGCAGCCCGCTTAGCCACATAACACGGATTTCCTGTCAGGTGTAATAGTAAGAAACAAAGTCCCATTGGATATTTCACGTCTTATCAAATGCTGACGGCTAAGAGTGACATTTTTTGCCTCAAAAATGAAGCCAAGACATGTCCGTGAATTTAAGGATTTTAACCGCATGCTGTAAAGTTATATGCAGGTCTTTTTTTACTGCGGAAAGTAACCCAAAAATAAAAATTAAAATAAAATAAAATAAAATGCTAAAATAAAACTCTGTAGTCACAAATATAATTGTGTTGGTAGGAATATGTTGTAGTATGTGATTCCTACAATGTAAAAAAAGTATACGTTTTGGAAACTGTCAAATTATTAAAATAGATTAAGAAAGCCAACGCTATTGTCACCACTAGATTGATTAGATTAGATTGATATGTTTTAGTGGACGCTGCTGTTTCATATTCCACATGATGAAGCATATTACAGAAGTTGTAATAGCATTGAAGCGTTCTGTGGAGATTATCTACTAGACACTTCAGCCTAGCCATGATCATTCAAATATGCCTCTAGATGACACACACGCACACACAAACACACACTCAGACACACACACATACACACACACACCAATTACCATCCTAATATTTATGTCACATTTGTACCAGTCTCAGTCTGTGCAAGGGAATATTAAGTGTGTGTGTTTGTACATGTGTGTGTGTGTGTGTGTTTTCATATATGGTGCAAAAAGGACAGAGCACACATTGCTTTAACACACACATACTGTACACACTCTATAAAGCAAGTATAGGCTAGGGCTGTGCAATATATATCATATACAATAATATCTAATATTATTTCACATGAATGCGTCAGTTTGAACTAAATATTATCTGTTTCGCTTAAATATGTTTCCATTATCCAATATTAATATCCCATTAACAAAAATGAAATAGTATAAAAGTAGACTTATACTTATAATGCTCAATGCAAATACAATTAATTTATTAAGGATGAAAAAGATCGACTAAATTTCGTTACAAACAAAATCCAGGAGAAATACCAAAATATTATTTTTCAATATTGCATACCCCTAGGTATATGCCTAATAGTATAGAACCATGAAATCCCACATCTCCTTCCTTAATACTCATTGTGACAGTTTGTGTGTGTGTGTGTGTGTGTGTGTGTGTGTGTGTCTGTCTGACAACTCATTGTCTCTCTGACAGTCTGCACACCTGCATGTGTGTGGTGTGTGTGTGTGTGTGTGTGTGTGTTAGCTCATCGTCATCGTGTAATTGAAGGTGATTGGTGTTGAGCAGACGCTGCAGGCCGGGCTCATCTGGTCACCATGAGCGACAGCTCGTCAGCCTCATTAACCATGCGCTGATGGGAGAGCAGGAGTTCATTAAACCTGAAATCTTCTGCCTGTCTCACACACACACACACACACACACACAGAGAGAGAGAGAGAAAGACGGATACACATACACACTCACTCATGCATGAAATGGGTAGGAAACACACACACAGACACACATTCACATTGCAGAGGTGTACAAACATACATATAAAAACTAACTATCTGCACACAAGCACATAAAAACTAACTATCAGCACACAAGCACAAACAGACACACACAAGATTTGGTTACACTTTACTTGACAGTATCGACATAAGAGTGACATGACACTGTCATGAACGTGTGCTTGGTATGATGATCAGCTCCTCTAATGCAGGGTAGGACTACGTTTTGACAAGCATACAAATTCACCTTGTTCTTGCCCCATCTGAAATGACTCCTCTACTTTTGCAGCCTCCATCCTTTCTGTATTTGTTATGTAAAAAAATGTTGTATATGATGGCACTGAAGTCTTGAGTTAGTGAATTGGCTAACAGTGTTAGTTGGTAACCAAATAGCACACATTGCACTACACGCTGCGTACTGTAGGCTACGTGCATTCTCTCTCCTGCTGATTTGCGTTCAGTAGCCAAGTGGGTAATATTGCAAAAGTTGAAAAAATAAAAGTGTTTATTGTAGCCTGCAGAAAATAAACAGCCTACTATCATACTGTCAGTTAATTGGCTACAGTGCAGTGAAGTTTGGAGAGTAAAGTTATAGGGCAACTTGAAGTTTTATGAAAATTGTAGCATCCCCACCGAATTATAGTCAGAAGTCTTGAACTGATGGTCTTTGTCTTTATTGAAGTCTCCAAACTCATCCACAACAAACCAACCACCGTAAGAACTTATTCCTCATCGGAGGGTGCTAATTGCCTGTGTAGTTCACTTATACAGTATGGTTTTTCTCTAGTTTACCTCGCGGTAGAAACTTACTAGTGCCGTTCATTCAAAATAAAAGTCCCTCAAGACGACAATGAAAACAGGGCAGCATATGCAACATAAAATGCAATAATAATAATAGTAATGACATTACAAAGTGCATTAAGGTTTTTCCTTTTAAAATTAAACTTAAATTGGGGATGTTACAAAAATAATTTACGAACCAGAACATAAAGACCATGAAGCTTCTATTTAGATAGAAGATAGTTTAAATACCCACCAACATTCGTTTTTGCAGTACAGATTATTTCTGAAAGTTATTTGCCTACTAGGCCTAGCCTACTGGCTGATTTATCAAACGAGTGCTTTCTTGTTCGTCCTCCGCAAACTACAGGTGTTTCGGTAGAGAGCCATTGAATAAGCGATGCCAAGCAATTTCTGTAACACTTTTTGTGACATTCAGCTAATATCTCCTCATTTAATGTAAGTTCCTTCGGACAATAGGCTTGGGTATTTATGATGGATTACACAGTCAACATTCTGAAATGTCCTGCACAATCATGGCCAAATTAAGTTATCAAGCAGCCACTGTGTCAGCAGCATGAGTGCTGACGGTGACGGTGCGTTTCTGATGTCAGATTATTATGTAGGCTAGCCTACTAGACTGTTCTCACGTTGCAGCGCTTTACTTATATGATGTAGCATTAATCAATATGAGGGGCAGAGGGGGATAAATGTTGTCCCCCCCGGCGATGAAAATAATTAAGCAGAGGGGAGGATATCAAGACCAGAGGGGGGGAAATCCCACCCATCCCCCCCTACAAATCGCACCCTGGTTAGGGTTAGAGTTAGGGTTCATGTGTCATGACAGTGTCATGTCACTCTTATGTCGATACTGTCAGGTAAAGTGTAACCCAAGATTTCTCCCAGAATCTGTTTAAATCGCAGCATTTCAGAATGATTGTAAACAATAGGCATCAAAATACTTCCGGGTGGCAGAACGGGAGCTGTTTCCACTGACCTGAGGAGATGTTGTTGATCAAAGTTGAAACGATGACGAAAACGTGTTGTGTTTGTGGTTGCGCTGCCAGATACTGTATACAGCAAAGGTGCAGGGTTTTATCGATTTCCTTCAGAAAAAAATACATTTATCCAGCGGAACCTGTAGTCCGGCAGCCATGGGGTCAGATCTAGTTTTGTCGGTTAAAGTTTTTTTTTTTGCAGAATCTTGTAGACTAGGGGTGCTCTTTAACATTTAGGAGGGTGCCCAGTGATATCCCTTGAGCAATTTTGTATATTAAAGTGAGTGGACGTCGCCAAAAGTAGTGAGAAAATAGCAAGATTGCCTGCTAGCAGAGTAACCACTTCTAACAGGACTACAACCAAGGTTTAGGCCTTTCATTTTTGCTATCTCCTGAATTATTTAATCGGAGAACACTTTGGCTTTTGTCACCCAGAAGAACGTTGTTGTGACGTCATTGTGAATTGTCGTAGCATCAGCCATTATCCATTTGACCTGAATGTCCAGCTTATTTTGCACAGGGTCAGGTAAATGTCACCCATGCACCATCAACAGTATTATTATTTTTATATGCGTAAGTGCATGCACGTATATGCATATGTCTGCATCTATGCTTGTACTGTATACGGTAAATTGACTGTACATATGTTTACGTATCACTAGTTGACTCCCATGAAATCAGATAATTACAAAATTGTAAGTGTTTTGAACACTTTGATCACAAGGTCTCTATGTCTTTGTACACAGCAATTAGAGAGCCAAGGAAATACAAGATTTGAAAGTCGTATCTGAGTTATTGTGAAACACCCTTGAAATATAAGCAGCCTGTACGCTGTTGGTTTAAAGGGAATATGTAGGCTACTATTTAAAAGGAATATGGGAATATGTGAGGGGGGATGACAGAGGGAGAGAGAGAGAGAGAGTAAAACATCACACCTGTCCATTGATACCTGATACAAAAGCATTGAAATTCAAATGAGAAATGTGAACATCCAAGATGAGGTCACTAGAGGGGAAATGGTCATCTGGGGCTGTGTGTGGTTTTCCTTTTCATCTAATGGTCTTCTCATAGTGCCGTTTTTTTTGTAACAGTAGCTTTGACAACACTACAGCCTAACTGGCATACTAATAAAGCACTTTGAATTTGATATATATATTGAGTGTGAGAGAAAGAGAGAGAGAGAGAGAGAGAGAGAGAGAGAGAGAGCACAATATTTTATGTTTTTCTCTGGATTCTGGAGGTCACCACTATCTTAGTCTGGTCAACGACCCCAATTTTGAATGACAAATGCACAGACAAACACAAGCACTCCCAGCCAGAACACAGGTCAGCAGGGCCAGAACTTTCGGTTGCACCTGTATGCATGTGTGTCTGACCAGGTAAGTGGATGTGTGTGTGTGTGTGTGTGAGTGCATGAGTGTGTATGTGTGAGTGTAGCTTCCAGGCAGTCAATAATGAACATGAAGGTCAAAAAGAGAAAATGTCAACACTCTGATGGGAATTTCTGTTTTGTGCACCAATCAGATAAAAAAGGTCAGTGTGTATGTGTGAGAACGTGTGTGTGTGTGTGTGTGTGTGTGTATGCTTGTGTGTGCCTACCTCTGTGTGTTTATATATGTCTACGCACACCTGCGGGGGCTCCAATCAGGTGGAGAAAAACCAAGCGTGTGTCAGGGGGTGTCTGGGAAAACAAAAACACTGCTCTGATTTGAAAGCAGATCAGACTGTTGTCAGGCTGCCCTCTTCCTTGCACTGCAAAGGCCATTGGGGTGGATGCCGGCTCCTCTAGCAGCTGTGAATAATTGCCTGCATGATAAGATTTGACTCGGGCATCCTAGGGGCTATTCACTCTTAGCATAAGTTAAAGTTTGGAGGGGGTCACTGAGTTCATGACACAACAAATGACTACATAGAAAAAGCTTCTCTAGCCAACTGAACCACATGAAATATAACAAAAACATTTTTTAATATTGTGTATATATGATATGAAAATGAGTTCAAAGTTCCAAACAAAACAAAAACCCATGGCCCTCAACCCATTAGCCAATGTCTAATCTATAAAATTATAACACAAAATTACCCAAGCTATTTGTACATTAAAGCGATGGTTTGGAGTAATTTCACCCTAGGGTCCTTTGCACCATGACCCCGAGCCAAACACCCTCCCAGAACCTTTTTTCCCTTGGTCGAACCCTGGTCGAGTAGTGCTGTCAGAAACTAATGACGCTTCTGCAGTCGTGATGGAACCAACTTTTATCTTGTAAATTACCCCAGTAATAATGCCCTGAATGGTACGAAACTTCTGCAGTAGTACAACTATGACTTTTAGTCCAATAACGAGGCATTAGAAAGTTTGTAAGTACACCAGGAGTTTATTTAAATAAGACTTGCCTGATTATCTGCTACTATACCGCTGCGTCGACGTTTCTTCCGTGATTTGGGAAAAGCCTGTAAAAGTCCTGGCAGGAAGCATGCATAAGGATGTAGATCCAGGAATGCACTAATATTTTGTTCGTAGTCCAGTTTGCAACAATTATTAGTTAACACTAAGTTGTAAACACTTCTGAAAAAAAATATTAATAACTGGATATACCAAAAAACGTTAATGTAATCGCTTCCTGCAAGGACTTTTACGGGCTTTTCCCAAATCACGGAAGAAACGCCGACGCAGCAGTATAGTAGCAGATAATCAGGCAAGTCTTATTTAAATAAACTCCTGTTGCTCTTACAAACTTTCTAATGCCTCGTTATTGGACTAAAGGTCATAGTTGTACTACTGCAGAAGTTTCGTACCATTCAGGGCATTATTAGTGGGGTAATTTACGAGATAAAAGTTGGTTCCATCACGACTGCAGAACGTTTCTGACAGCGCTACTCGACCAGGGTTCGACCAAGGGAAAAAAGGTTCTGGGAGGGTGTTTGGCTCAGGGTCATGGTGCAAAGGACCCTAGGGTGAAATTACTCCGAACCATCGCTTTAAACTGCAGGTAGAGGTATTACGCAAATAGATACGATACAATACAATACATTATTGTCAGTCAGGGCTGAAATTCTTTTTGCATCCCTGGGCAGCTCATTTTAGAAAAAGGACACATGGACATACATGAACCATTACCACATATGACATATTAACAAACATGAAAGAAGACAAAGCGTACAGGTACACAAACAAACATGACTTGACTCAGTGGTGATGATACTAGTCCTCTCTAGAGTGCGCTCAACACAGCAGTGTGGTGCTGAAGATGCTAACGCTCATCCCCAGCAGTGCGCTGCTAAAGATGCTAATGCTCATCCCAGCGGTTTGATGCTGAAGATGCTAACGCTCATCACAGCAGTGTGGCGCTAAAGATGCTAGAACTCATCACAGCAGTGTGGTGCTGAAGGTGCCAGGGCTCATCACAGCAATTTACTGCTAAATATGCCAGCGCTCATCACAGCAATTTGCTAAGAAGATGCTAGCGCTCATCATCCCAGCAGTGTAGTGCTCTCCCAAATACCTCCATCCTACCTGCATTCCCCTCTCCCTTCATCCTAGCAGTGTGAAGGTGGAGGGAGACAAGGGTACGCCAGCCTAGATATGTCCTCAATTACCCATAATGCCCCATTATTATTTATGAGCCTGCATGCGTTCACTCCTGAGCTCGGCATCTCTGGGGAATGGCAATGTCGGCACCACTTTCTTTTCTGTCCTGAACATTTACTCATGTAAGACCAGTTTGACAAGCCGCACATGCACACACATACACACATACACTCTTCTCTCATACACACATCCTAACTTCTTCCCACTACCTCAAAACTGCTTTTATCCTGTGTCTTCTCTGTTTGTATGTACTGTAATGTATAACTCCCTTGAACATTTTAATTGTACAGTGTCCTTGGGTAATCTGAAAGGCGCTTATAAATATATTATTATTATTATTATTATCTACAACACATCTGGAAAGGACATACATGAATGGCTTGCATGTTGTGGCTTAATTCTGCATGTGTGAATATGTCTGAGAATGCAGGATGACAATAATCAAGAGATCATTTGATTGAGCGGGACATGTTTTTTCTATTTTGGGATCGAAGGCCACACATAGCAGAAGAGGCGTGGTGCGTGTACTGTATGTCGTCCAGATATATGAGTCTGTGCTAGTGAAGTGTGATGCCTGGAGAGTGTGCCTGCGACTTGAAGGTGAAAGTCAAAAGTACACAGTTGACTTACTGACCCCTGGAAGGGTCCATTTCAAGATTTCCTGTCTCTTACTGTGTGTGTGTGTGTGTTTGGAAAAGCACACACACACACACACTAAAATACACAGAGAGAGATAAATAAATGTTATGTCCTTGAGAAAATAGGCTATGGGGATACACTATGGACACAGCTTGTATACTGTTGATCCTGTGTCTGTGTGTGTGTATGTATGTGTGTGTGTTGGTCTGAGCATGTGTGTCCATATATGTACTCTCTGTTGTCTTTTCAAATTTTTATGCTCACATATACAAGACAATCAGATTTTAAAACCAGATTAGTAGTCATATCTTATTAATAGACATTCCACCAAACCGATCTAAACTGCATCTGTCATTACACAAATTCAAGACATATTGTTTCCCCTCTAATAGCTAATGTGACCTTGGATTTGGCATTGACTCCAATTATTGTGGTCTTGTAGGGACTGTGGGACTGTTTGGTGGCTTCATCCTGTCCAGGATTGTTTGTCATCTCAGGGCGTGATCAGACAGGTTGTGAGAGGCTTGTTTTTGCTGCTGTTTTGTATGGGCAGTGAGCGTTTTGTGCACTGGGAGCCTCGTGTTTTGTGTGGCTGATGTTCCTTGTATTTTTGCAGCGCCTCAAATTGCCAAATTGTATTTTTGCAGCGCCTCAAAAACTCCAAGCATATATATATATATATATTCACTTTTTACAAGCGGCAAACTGCTCCATGTCTGATTGCACCCTTAGGAATTAAAGATGGTGTCTGGTTCTGTCTAAGCAGCCAATCAGATTACACAACACCCTTCAGTGCTCCTGAAGAAATGTGTTGATTGGCCAAAATTGTTTATGGCTTTGTTTCCCATTTACAAGAATACTATGAACAAGAGAGTTTTTGAGTTCTATCTTCTATTTATTTCATTTTTTATATCTACATGATGTGCACACTGCACAGTCATTCAAGTCAGAGGACTAAGCATTTCGCTACATGGTTTTAAGCATTAATTTAATAGTCCTATTCATTTTCATTTCAAAGTGTCTGCGTTGGTTTTGAACGTTTCAACCGTAAACCCTCTAGGAACAGATTGAAAGGGTCTATTATAGGAAACTGTGAACAGATGTGCATCAGTGATAAAGTGCCCCCCTCCCCTTTGTTTTGTCGTAGGGCATATAAATAAACACTCCTAAGCAAATGCCAGAGTTCTGTAAATTATCGGTTACCTGCCACTATCTCTCATGCCCCGAAGGCAAAAAGAAACATTTCTTCTGTCGCCATCATAAACGTGTCCAAACATCAGGAAGGAGTCCTCCCCCTCTGGGCCAGTCACTCATAAATTTGCAGCCTCTGGCTCGTGTGACATTTAATTCAAGCATTCCTGTGGATGGCGACACTAAACCCTGACAATAAATTCCACCTGAAGCCACAACAGTAGTCTGGAGAATGTCCGTCTGCGCTGTTTTTCTGGTGACTGCATGCCTCCTATTTACAGTGCCTAATAATTGTCGTCTAGGCGATGGTGCTTCTATAAACCCCATGTCACAGATGTTCTGTCGAGGGACCTATTGACCTATTGTTACCATCTGATCAACGTGATTAACTGAGGTGGCTGTGAATGAATGTCTGGGTGAATGGGTGCTTTTGTAGCTGACTCCATTTCTGTGGAAATCATTGATCCGTGAGAGAGATCAAATATCAATTATGGGTCGGAGGCTCTGTGCCTTTCTTCGCCCCTTCTTCCCATCTGACACAAAGTGAAGAGGAAAGAGAAAAATGGAAGTGTCATTTGTCAAAGGATCTTCAAGAAAAAATAGGACATTTGCGCTTCTGTGTCTGTGTGTGTGTATGCGTGAGTGTGTGAGTAAGCATGGGTATGTAAATAATGGCTAAATACATAAATAAATAAATAAATACAATTGAAGACTAGTACATCACTGGTAAATTCCGACTTGATATAGCAGGGCAAAACAGGTTGAAATGTAGCCTCATCTACAGGTCAACATGGACTGCGTTGGTAATTGGCAACCTTTTCAGCTTCAGGTGCCTTTGCGCTTCAGGTAACTGCTCGTTCTGCTGTGCTGCTGTGCTTAGACCTCCAGCTTGACCTCCCATCTGGCTGCACCCATCTCTGTGGATCAGGAGCACTGAGCAGAAGAGTTGGACGCAAGTGCATACACTCAGCTTTGATTTGCTCATCCAGCCATCCACTGGATTGCCTGGAGCATGGGAGCTCACCGCTGGGGCATCTGTGCTTGATTGCTTCAGCCTTGATTTTCATAACCCAAGCAGGTAGGTTGCATTGTACACAAAGCAAGGAGGGGAGAGCTGCGGTTGAAAACTAAGGAGAGGACAGAATGGAAATAGTTATTTTCTAGCATGACTGCAGATTGGCAAAAGCCATCAGAGCCAGACACTAACCAAGCCCTCCACGGGTCAGATGAAACTCCTATTGACTGCTAATCAGTCTCTTGTGAGGAGGGTGTGTGCAGTCTTTTGTTTGGCCAACAATGGTACACTCTGCAGTACTAAATATGTCTGTGGGCTGCAAAAATCTGCTTGGCCCAGATATCATTATACCAATGTGCCCATACTGCAGTGTGCCACAGTGGACTCCTATTACAGAACAGCACACTTGAAAACTGCTACATATTGGCTCATACTATTTTCATATTTGAGTACAGTGTTCAACTTGCCCAAGTGCTATTAAACCTGTGCTCAACACAGACATTTACAATGTACATTATGCAACATTATTAAGTTAAACATGAAGGGTAAATTGAAGGTAAAGGGACTGTAAAAGGAAGGATTACCTTTTCGCCACATTATTTGGTTTCATTTATATTTAGAAAAAAGGATTAGCAAGATGCTATCACTTATAACCCCTTCATCCCCACCCCCCACCCTACCCCTTTCCCTTCCACCCTATCATCATGGAGCTCAGGGGATTACCAGTCTTCTGAGACTAGCTGCACACCCCACTACCCGTAAGGCCAAAATGGCCGATAAGACAGCCCCCATTGCTGTTCCATAGCCAGTCAAATTGCATTGCGTCTTTCAATCTGATCCCACGATAAGATCCCCTGTCACAGTCCCCCAGCAGAAGCTACCTTTTGAACGTGCCTTACTGATAAAGGACAACACTTTTCTGGAGATTTGGCCATGGTTGGTCACTCTCCAGGGCCTCTGATAACTGTCACTCAGCTGACCCCTGATAAGTTTAAAGCACTGGCACTATAAAGACACAGATAAAGACGCCCAGCACTATTCCTTGGACACTCAAGGAGAAACTAGGACACTTAGATAGGAACTTATAACTTTGGATTGGGAGATGGTGTATACATGTAGACAGGCAGTTGTCCTTCCTATATACAAACATATCTCTCGGTCTCTGCCAGGTTAATACAGGCACACGGATTCACACAAACACATACATAGAGACAGACAGCTACACAAACATCTACATGCCACACACACGCAAACACTCACGCACCCAGCCCTGAATAAGCAACACATTTAGGCACTGATTAGCCCCGGGCTGTTCTCAGGTCAGTGACAGTTTGTGATCAATGGCAATCCTCAAACTGTGCTGCCTCTGATTGGCAGTCTTTTGTGACATCTTAAATTAGGGTGTAAATTGACGGTGGTGAGAGCAAAGTAGCGATTCCTTACTTTCATCTATTTTTCAGTAACCCCCCCCCCCCCTACACTTACACACACACACACACACACACGATAAGTGCAATCAGCAGTGTTGGCACTTATCTGACTGGTATAAAGAAGAGGTCTAATGGGTCTATGCTGCCTTCACACATGCAGAATAGCTTGTTTTGTGTTTCAACCACTTTCTTTTTGAGACCTTTTCTTTTCTCTCTTTCCTCACTTTTTCCCCCTTATCGCTGCCCCTTTCTTTTCCTTGTCTTCAGAAAGCACAACAACAACATCCTCTAATGTCAATCCAACTACACGTCCCCCCCCCTTCACTTCCTCACCCCCTCACTACATTTTCCTTATTTTGTGAAACCTTCCACCTTTTTCTCAAAACTGTAAACCCCAAATCTAAAACTAGTTTCCCAAAACCTCTGACAACTTCTGCAAAACTGAACAATCGCCTCAAAACCGTTGTACCTGTGCTCAACACTGTTCATCTCACAAAGCAGTCAAAATGAAAACACTACATCAGAAAATGGGGAAAGTATCCTCAGGGCAGCTCTAAATGCATTTTGCAACTAAAAAACAAAACAGAGCAAAACGATTTCATAACTCAGTTGATACAATATTTACTGTAAATCCAGTAAATAAAATAAAGTATTGAGAATAAGGGGTTTGTGTTTACCATTTTGAGAAAAGGGTGGAAGGTTTAAAAAAAATGTGTTTAAGCAATTGTGGAAAAACTGAAAAGGCCTTTCAGTACTGTAAATGAGAAGTACATTGCAGTCTACAGCCTACAATTTACTCTGACTGCCTCACTGATAGTTTCTGTCCATTGTTGATATGAACCTGCACTGTTCAGCAACTTGTTTACACTCTGAACTAGCTTATATTGGTTGTGTCACATCATTTGAAACAAGTGTGATCACTTTTGAGTGGTTGTGTTTAACGTATGACACAATACGATATGTATGAACGTTGTTCTTTCTTTGTGTTTACCTTTTGCCACTTGTGGTTACCATTTTGCATCACAAGTGCATCACAATGCAACATTTATTTCTTTGTAAGAGAAAGTGTTTAGAGTTTTGCAAAAGGAGTCTAGGAAATTTGCAAATTGTGTTGTATATGTGAAAACTATTTATGGTTTTACCAAAAGGGTGGTCGATTCAAGAAGTGTGTTCAGGCAACTGAGAATTTGGTTCAGAGAATGGAGTTTAGTACTTAAGCAGTTGTGAAAAAAACTGTAAAACAGCTGGGCTAAAAGTCACTGCTGAGTAGGTTGTATTTGCTGATTCACTAATTAGTGCCTCACTCATCACACCCACACAGACACCGCAGACGAGGGGGATGCAGACGCAGATGCAAATCAGACATGCAGATGAAAATCTTATTACCAAAGCTGGTGCTGCACTCACAGATCTCAAAAGAACATTGGATTGAGCAACCAAATATCCTCGCCCTATCAACAATGATCCGAAAGTTTTAGCATGGAATCAAGACCACTCAGTCATATAGTCATATAGACCTTGTTTTGAAACGTGTCTTGGATGATCAAAAGTGGTCTTGGCCACAGTGCACAGAGCCATGGATTAAGATGCTCCAGTGTTTTTGCATGGGATCAGTAGTCGGCACCCCACCATCCACCTCACCTTCTCTTCCTCATCCACCACCACCTCTAACACCACCACCAGCACCACAACCACCACCACTACAACCACCACCACCACCAGCAGCACAACCGACCAGCACCACAACCACCACTGCCACCAGCACCACCACTAAGATCACCAGCACCACCACTTGCATCACTGATAAAAGACATGATCTATTTTCAGGAACACCTGCCATTTGCCAGCAAGCAGCTTTGTATTTATGCATGTGGATCATCATGTGTGTCCGTGAAGGAGAGATAAAACAATTTTTCTTCTTTCAAATTTTCACATCAAACCCTAGCTTGCCATGTTGTTAATTATTGATTGAATTTGACCGTTACAATGACATTTCTGTCCATTCAGATAAGGAGGTAATGGTAGCCATATTGCCATTTGTTTTTGCCTGACACAGAGGATTCCTGTGTCCCTGCGGCAGGGTCTCGCCATGTGCAAACTCAACTGGGAAATTGCCCATCTAATTTCTCCAAATATATATTTTTTTTTTTTTAAAGAAAGGCTGTCTTTTTCCTCCCATCTTAAAAAAATAGGATGAATTTTGCTTGCAGTCAAAGCAATAAGCCTCCTCTTGTTAAGTTAATTCAAATCAAATCAAATGAAATATTCTGGAGCTCTGAGCTGAAGAGTCTCAAACTGTCGAGGTGTTTTCAAGGTCTTTACCACCCTCTGCAGGTGAAACCTGATGTAGCCTTGCTTTCTTTGCCATTAAAGGGATACTTCACCGATTAGCATTAAAGCTTTGTATCAGTAGAAACCTGGTAGTATTTTTTTTTTATACCACCACCACCCCCCCACAATGGAGGACTATTTTATCCTTTTCTTTTCTCTGTCTCTTTTTTCTTCTTTTCTTTTTTTCATTATAATAATGATCATAATACAAAAATACATCTCTCATGAAAAATAAGAAAATAATCAACAAATATTAATCAACAAAAACAGTAATAACCTCCTCCCTCTGCTTTTAGGAAGTGTGCCTATTTAATAAAGCATTCACTTATTTATCATATTTATTTATCTATTTGTCCGTCCACCGATCTTATTTGTCAATCTATCCATCTTTCTGCTTCTTTAAGTTTAGCCCATCTTTCAGCATACATAACTTTTTTTGATTCATATGCCATTTGACATTCAGTTTTACAATACAGTTTAATATAATTTTTAAATCTATTCATATTAATAATATTTTTAGATGTTGATCTAAAAATAAATATTTTTCCAAATAGAATAATTATATTTTGTATATCTTTTGTCTCTGACAGGTTACCAAGTAACACTGTAAACATATCTATAATTTAATGTTATTTTTAGTTAGCCATTTATGGACTTCTAACCAAAATAACGCAGTTGTTGAACAATACCAAAATAAATTGTCTACTGTTTCTTCCTCTTCTTGACAGAAACGACAGTTTGGAGATGATTCTATTCCCCATATGTAAAGCATTTTTCCCCCCAAATATTTATATATCAATCTGTATTGGAAATATCTTGTTTTACTATCCAATGTTGTTTTGTATAGATTTCTAAATACCTGTTTCCATGGTATGGGAGTATCCAACATTCCTTCCCAACTTGCGAAAAGTTTATGCGGTATATTCACAGTCTTATTTTTTCCCAAATATTCTTTATCTATTTTAATTTTAGCGATCCATTTTGCTGTTTTCATATGAGGTCTACATACCAAATATGGTTCAGGCAATTTTTAATGTACTTTTTCCATAATTAGTCCGGTGGACAGCCCCATTGTGGACCCGGAAATGTGGAGTACACCAAAGTTTTATGATGGAAATACATAGTATGGGTTCCCAGCATGCAGAAACTGCCGGATGCTAATTTGCATATGTTGGGCAATTTGTGTAATTGAGCTAATTAGCATAAATTAGCATAATAGCCTATATTGATCATATTATAAGAGCTGCTTGGCCAAAATGGACAATGTTAGTATGTTTTTAGGGGTTACTGGAGATGCTGAGTCCATTTCTGACATTTTCAAGATTCAAAATCACTATTTAAACTTGGTTTGGTCACATTTTACTCTCATTAAACTGATTTTGCTGAGTTTTTTGGTACAATTTAGACAGATTTTTCGAGGATAGGGCTGTAGCGATATACAGTAGGGCTGTAACGATACACCAACCTAACAATTCGATTCGTATCACGATTTTTGACCCACGGTTTGATACGAACTTTTTTTGGATGGGGGGGGGGGGGGGCTAGACATTTCAATAGCCTACCTTAGAATAACAGAGGATTACAATGTAATATATCTGTATTATTTTATATCTTGATATAAAAAGAGAGAATACCGAATGTCTGATATTTATGACAGCACACTTTATGCAGATTAGCCTATAGCCTAGGCCTACTATTTCTATTACAACTCTACCAGATTCAGCTGTCTGGTTGAAGCCTGGAAATATTGTAAACAAAGTATCATATTTGGCTAGCTTATCCTAGTCTACTGATTGGACTGTTCAGTTTCCTCATGTGTGTTTAAGGTGATACTGTTCTCCTTGGGACAAGCCTTTTGGGAAACATTGGTATTGAGATGATCATTCAGTTCTCCCAGAATCCCCAGCGCGAAACATCGTGGGAATCTCAAGCACAGTCCAGCACGTTGGCGTTGCACAGCTCCCCCAACAAGCCATTGCCATCCTCGGCGCGGGCGTTCCCACATTCAGTCCAGCAAAGTCTCTGGCACTGCCACACAGCAGGTGGGGTGCACACACCGCAGGAGCCCTACTCACCCTGGGGAACCACAACCACCAGCGGCCCAATGCGGGGCGTGCTAGCAGTCACCTGGTCTGTCGCTCCCTTTAGAGAACGCCCTCAGGTCGCACTTTCGCAGTGTGCACCACTGCAACATTCCTCCAACACCTGGCGGGGCCTAGCCTCCACTGCCACAGACTCCCCGGCGCTGAGCACCGTAACTGGCACCGCACCTCCGATGCTCCACTCCGTGGTCTCGCCAGTCGGGGCAGCAGATTCCAGTTCCATCGCAGCCGGACCACACTGCACACAGCTACAGCTCTTTGGAAAGCAGCAACCGTCCTGATCCACCGGCTGTGGATATAACCGCGTTTGGAGGGAGTTAGAAGACAGGTATGAAGAAAGGAGAGGAACTTGCCCACCCTCGATTCAAGTCCTGTTGCTCCTCCTGATTTGTTAGATGTTATCAGCTGTAACTGCAAAGCTGGGTTAAAACTGTGTATACATGTATCTGGAAAGTGCAGCTGTGCAGCTGCAGGCCTGGCCTGTACTAATTATTGTTTCTGCAGTGATGTTACATGTGGCAATATATTTACACAGCAAAAACAGCAGAAGGACAGGGATGAAGAGTCTGGAGAAGATGGCGACAGGACAACAGAGGACAGTGAGGAGTAGTAGAGGCTAGTTCTTCCCTTCGTTAGGCTACTCAATTGTGAGTCACAGCAGAGGGCCAGTGAATAGCTATTTCCAAAATGATTGTGGAATTCAGAAATAACTTGAGGATCCAAATTATTCCTAAACACTGAACATTTTTATCCTCCAAAAATCCGTCTAAATCGCCCCCAAAAACTCAGCAAAATCAGCTTAATGAGAGTGAAAACGTGAACAAACCAAGTTTAAATAGTGATTTTGAATCTTGAAAATGTCAGATATGGACTCAGCATCTCCAGTAACCCCTAAAAACATACTAACATGGTCCATTTTGGCCAAGCAGCTCTTATAATATGATCAATATAGGTGATTATGCTAATTTATGCTAAT
This sequence comes from Alosa sapidissima, assembly GCF_018492685.1. Classification (NCBI taxonomy): domain Eukaryota; kingdom Metazoa; phylum Chordata; class Actinopteri; order Clupeiformes; family Clupeidae; genus Alosa; species Alosa sapidissima. The sequence goes on along the minus strand of NC_055971.1, from coordinate 11,224,629 downwards.
TAGCTCAATTACACAAATTGCCCAACATATGCAAATTAGCATCCGGCAGTTTCTGCATGCTGGGAACCCATACTATATATTTCCATCATAAAACTTTGGTGTACTCAACATTTCCGGGTTCACCTTTCTGTCCACTGGACTAAATTGAGGTATTGATCCAATTAGTTGATTATATCGTTGCAATGTACCTATGTCACCAAACTTCTGTCTTACCTGTATATATGATCCGCTCAAAAAAAATGGAATTTCCTCTCATCAATATGTTGGAGTTTAACCACAGCTGTAGTACTTGCACCATGTTATCTGGTGGATGGTAGCCTACTGAAAATCTGGTAGTATTTTCAAATGACTGTTCTTCCCTCCCTCATGTCCCCCTGAGACGAGAGATATCTGTATTGTCTGGGAAAAAAACAAACTCTGATAATGCAGAAATCATCATTTTGCATCATCGGGGTTTTTTTTGGCCAGAGGCTGGAGACTACATTGGCTACTTCCTGGGGGAGTTGCTTGGTAGGGCAGCGAAGAGCAGTGAAAGGCAGGGAATTCTGGGAGTTGTTGGCTTTAATCCGCATGAACCAAAATTACATTTTTGGCTTTTTCTCGGTCAAGAAGGCACTGACTTAATTTAAATACACATTCACCTTCCCAACGGTGAAATGCTCCTTTAAAGGTACAGTCAGCATATGAGCATTATGTTGAATTTGTTTATGTAGCCGATGATTTTCTACAAAATAATATACATATAATATATATATATTTTAACCAAAGACCAAACAAAACACACCAGAGAGGTAGCTCACCCCTCCCTTCAGTATCACCAGAGAAACTCCACACAGTGTTTGTTTTTTGTTTGGGGAACAGACAGCCCCCAATATACGTTTAGAACTTTATATTCAACATACATTCAACATACAACAACGACCAATTTAATGATTTATTCATAGATAATCATTCGTTGTTTCACCAAGAAATATGATGAAACCTAGATGATGCCAGAGCCCGTCTTCGGAGAGCCTCCCCACTCTCTATTAATCCCATACAAACCGAACTTGGCTGCAGTTCACCAGAGTTCACCTAAATGGCGATCGCGGGCGAGTCCAAAATACATGGGGTCCTATGGAGCTACATGGCTACATTTATTGTTTTCACCTATTTAACAACTGAAACCCTCAGATTTTATTTTATTTTTTGCAAAATGGATATGGATTATCAATCAAAAGTGAAATAATCCGGGAGTCATGTCCTTTCGATTTCTTACAGGTTGGGTCGTTGTTGCTCATAACACGCTAGCATTGATGCTTTGCTATGCTATGGTCATGCTAATGAATGACGTCATTGACACGTTTGAAAGTCTTTTTAGAACAATTAAGTGACTTTAAAAAATATAATACTCAACCAAGTGTATTGTCTTTGCCTCCCCTTTCGAATACAATATTCAAATTACTTGAAAAAAAAAATGATATCTCGAGAAAAGTTTTTTGAGGGGTACAGCTCCATAGACCTCCATTCATTCTGGACTCGCCCGCGAGCGCCCCTAGATGCAGTACCTCACCGGAAGCGTTCCGAGAGTGAAGGTTCTCCCCTTATTAGACATTCTCTGATGATGCTGTAACGTCATGAAGTCTACATAGAATTTTGCAGAAATTCCATTCTAGAACGTGTGCAAAGTATAAATTTAAGAAAAATGCACTTTTCTGATCAGTTGCTCTTGGACAACACATTGACCAGACGCATTTTGACTGCTCTCCGACGACTTTGAGATCTTGATCTTCTGCTAATTACATTTAGCTATTTCTGTCTCCAGCAAGCTTTACAACCTAGGCTACTGATAATTTATATTTTGTTCATTTAAAGTTTGATAACTGTCAATTAGGCTACTTGGTCCATCAGGCTAAAGACTAACCTATCGGCTAGTCTAGGCTAAGACACTTAGCAAAGTAAGCTATAATCAAATTCAATTAGGGGTTTGCATCGACGTCACGTTCTGGCCGGTAACTATGGTAACCCAGCATGTGCGGCCATATTGGCGATACTCAGTGAATGAAGTACGTCACACCAAAGATCCGCCTTAACAATCTTTGCTGTCACTCCCCGATGTGAGTCGCGCATGCGTCACTTTGCGACTACCAGTGCTGTTAGCCACAGAATAATGACATTAGCCTACACAGCAGTAATGTATTATTTAGCGTAAGGCATCACATTTTCACGGCATGATGTCAATGTCAGTTCTAGATTAGAGGCTGAAGTAGCCTGCTAGCGAGAGACTTCTGTAATATCAATAAAAATTGACCTACATAACGAAGTTTGTTCACTGCTGGCAAGTAACCAAGTAAGCAATCAAGCACAACAAAGGCTGTCACTTGAATGGCGTTTGCTAACGTTAGCAATCTTAGATAGCTAAAACGTTTTTGAAACAGAAAAGTGAATTATTTTATGGATTTCAGTCGGATCCCTTGGCGTTATGCCGTAAAACCTATCAATCTGAGCATGCGTGACTCACATCGGGTAGCGACTCACATCGGGAAGTGACAGTACAATCAGAGCCCGTCTACGGAGAGCCTTGCCACTCCGTATAGAGCTGCACAGTCCCGCCCAGAGCCGATGCCGGATGTAAAAATTCAATGCAATTTCTCCATTGACAATTGCGGTATAAGCCATAAAAACTTAACTGCACATGGTAGACTTAAAACCAGCTACGGCTGTACTAAGCGATTGTATACGCTCCTATAGACACCAAGAGTTCATGGGGCACTAACCATGTTTTGAGATAAATGCCTTTTATTCGCGATCTCTTGGATAAGTACTTCATTACCCACAATCCTGAACAAACCCACAATCCCACAGTGATGCCTCTGATTGGTGGAAAGGCCATTATGGTCATAGTTTAAAACTTTCTCAGCGAAAAATAATGACAAAGATGGCGGAGTCTGTTACTGCCATACTGCCTACGGCGAAAATTTTAATGTGATTAAAAACTTTCTTGACGAATATTGGTACTTGTATCAACAAGGATTGGGGTTTATACATCACACAAACTTAGTCAGGGCCAATACACTATCAAATAGACCACTGTAAATGTTAGTTTAAACACTCAAACTTTTCAGGTAGCCGACAGGCTAACCTTTAGCATTTCCGACATTGTATGTCATCATATGGTAGCCTGGGTGTTCCCATGCTGCCTTGCGCGCGATTTGATTCACGCTGCTAAGGCAGCCTGGAGACCATGGAGCAAATTTTCGCCTGAGATAGGGGACCAATCACAGAACAAGGGGGAAAGCAAGACAATGATGACCTATGCACAGACGCATTTGATAGACATCCGTGGCACCCAATAAACGGATCTGGGCATTTTTTTCAAATATGAGAAAATTAACGTTTGGTTCCCAGACCACGTCTCATTGAGAAGTGGTGGCGCTAGCCAGGCTAATCATATGGTATGTCATTACCATAGGGTCATTACATAATGCAGCTAACATTAGCCTACATGCTGCAACACAGGTATGAAATATATTATGTTTTAGTGAGTGTCCAAAGGGGTGAAAGCCACTTTTAATCGGCTCACATTATTGACTGTTGTGTGTCCGAGAGTCAGTTTGTGGGTTTTGTAAGGGCCAGCATGAGGGACAAGACCTACAAAGTTGTGGTGAGTTAAGCAGGGAGGTTGGTACCCTTATTAGACATTCTCTGGTAACGTTAATGCTGCTAGCAGTGCTAGTTAACATTAGCTAGGCTTCTGTAGCCTTCATACTGTATGATTCATATCAATCATTAACCTAGGAATACTTCGTGCATTTAATGAGCATTTTGTGTAATAATTCACTGCAAATTAATAAACTGAATATGGTGGTCCAAGAGCAGACCATGCACCAGTCCATGCATTAGCCCGACTGAGCAGTGATGACAGCATAGGATGAGTCAGGTAACGTTACGAAGCACTGCCACGTTAACCGCTTTCACACACACACGATATAAAATACACAATGATAAATATAATTCAATATCAAAACACTATTATTTACACGATTACTCCTGAAATAACTGCTATTAACTGCACATTCACTATATAAAAATCACTGCTTGGAGGAAAGGGTTCGCGTGCTGTCGACGGTTGGAAATGGCAAAATAAATCGTGCCGATTTTGCCTATATTATTCAGTGAGGCGCGGTGGTTTATGGGATGAGTAGTTCCTTCGCTCGGAAATGAAAATATGTACACAGTCTTGTACCTTTGACTTTTTTTGGATTTTCTCTTCGTTTTTTCACTCGAAATGATATGTTGTATGCTTATGAGTTATGCCGTAGCTGGTTAGCCTAAGACATGCTGTAAAACTCTTTAGATACGGATTTTTCCAAACGTCAATGGGACAAATTAATGGGAATCTTACATCCGGCACCTAACCGCATTTTGGCTGTGGGCGGGACTGTGCAGCTCTATTAAGTCCCATTGTACCGAATTTTGGATGCAGTTCCACCAGAGTTCCACTGGGGGCGATCGCCTTGAGTGCAGAATGAATGGGAGTCAATGGAGCTAGACAGCTAAATTGGTCTCTTTCACCTGATTGTCGTTGACAAATCTCAGATTTGATTGTAGTTTGTATAACTTCAACATGGGTTATAGGTCAAAAGTTGAATGAACGAGTACTTATGTCCTTTTGATTTGTTACAGGTTGGGTCGTTGTTGCACATAACACGCTAGCATTGTGCTAATGAATGACATCATTGACACATTTGAAAGGCTTTTTAGAACAATTAAGTGACTTTAAAAAATATAATATTCAACCAAGTGTATTTTCTTTGCCTCCCCTTTCGAATGCAATACTCAAATTACTTGAAAAAAAATTATATCCCAAGAAAAGTGGATTTTGAGGGGTACAGCTCCATAGACCTCCATGCATTCTGCACTCGTGGACGAGCGCCCTCATGTGGAACCACAGAAGGAACTGCAACCAGTTCAGAAACCGGAAGTTTTCCGAGAGTGGTAGTTCTCCCCTTATTAAACATTAGGCGTGTTCGACTTGAGGCAGATCTGACTTGATGTGATGCATGCTGGGTTGAACACAATGCATACTGGGATGGACGCAATGCTTGCTGGTTAGAAATTCTGTCCGACTTCTGTCAGCCGGGGAGGGACTTACCACCGTGACACCATGTCACATGACCTTAAAATATCGCGGGAGTCTTAGCCTGCAGACAGATCTTGCAGTTGCCTTCCACGAGCTAAAACACGCCCTCATGACGTCAGTTCAAAGACGTGATAGGGCCATTTGGGAGGAATGTCCTAATGACGATTATGACGGGAGTCTCATGCTGCTTCCTTATGTTGGAATATGCGAAAATAAACAGAAATCAAAGGGATACCTTCTTATACATGATTTCTGCAACAATGGTAGGCTAGCCTACTGAAAACGTTTGGATATTCTGTTATTTTCTGTTGTTGGCTAAATAGATAGACACACATATAGGGGAAACACTTGATATTGAATTTATGTGCTACAATGCAGGCCTGTTAACTGTATGACAACAGTGGCTTATTTAAACTACATCATAAGAATTTATTTAGTCAGTCATCATGCTCATTTTAATGAGTAAGAATGAAAGTTCTGCTGTGTTTATTGCAAACAAAATTCCGCAATATTTCCCGCGAGTCACGTCAGGCAGACTGTAGCCTGTCTGTCCGGGATGAGCTGCCCTCTGTTGTAGCTCCTCCCGTCTAGCCTCTGAAGATCACGTTTACGTAGAAAGCCAGACCAAATCAGACTCACCTAGCGTTCATGGGCTTCGGAAAAACCTTTCTCCGAGTGAAAACATCATCATTCCGCGTCATTCACGTCACGTAATGTGTGAGTCAGAGGTCGAAAACTGGGGCTAGAACAGAGTTGCCCAGTTAGGGGCTCGTCATCACTTTTGTCGTCACGTTGTAGTTCGCTTGTAGTCCATGTGGCCTTTCATGTCCAACAGTTTTAATGTGAACTTGGGAATTTGCCCTTTTTATCACTTGAAAAGCTGCATATCTTTCTTTCACGAGCATCTTACACTATATTTTAAGCAAATACAGTTGTTTGTTTAGGATTAGTGAGTGTATGTTTTAACCTTTGTTGTGGCATCCGTGTTTGTCACACATTCCGACGGCAAAGCACATGAACACTTGCTGTCGGAAAAACAAAGTAGCCATGGGGGCGGTCCTTGTCATTCCGAGGTGCTCTGAATGCACCCATAGTCCAAGTCGAACAAGCCTATTCTCTGGTACAATGGAGTATAGAGTGTCCCAGTGACTTCCGTTTTACTTCTGCTACAAGGGACCTGTCTTTCAAAAAAATATGAACGGGAGTTAATGAAGAGATAACAATTATTTTTTGGTCCAGTTTGAATTGTGCCACAAATATCATGTGTGTGAATTTAAAAGATAATTTTTCACGTCAAGAAAGTACTGTTGTTCGATAGACTTCACTTTGGATATCTTACGTGATTGTGGCCGTGTCTAAACAACAGAAAAGCTCATCAAAATGCGTCTAAGATGCAAAGGCATATAGGGCAGGACTTGGACCACAAAAAAAGGCGCAATATTTTCGAGAAATTACGGATTATTGGCAGCGCAGATCCATATGAGTTGGGTGAGGGAGACGGGAGGGGAAGTACCAAGTTCAACCACAAGCGCCCCCCTTCCTCTGATAACTTCTGGCATTATTGTCCCTTCTCCCTGTTTTTTTAATAACTTTTGGAAGTCGGACTGGGAAACAGCTGAGGCTTCGACCCAAGCCGGCTGGGAAACGGCTGAAGCTGGGACCCAAGTAGCAGTGATGTAGTACTCGAGTCCGGTCTCGAGACCGATTTCTGCTTTCTCGGACTCGACTCGGACTTGTTCCTTCAAAGACTCGGTCTTGACTCGGTCTCGGACCACAGTGGGAGGAGAAGGAAACCGAGTACTCGAGACCAACGCATTTTTTTATGTTCATATAAAAAAAAAATCAAAATGAAATTTCACGGCGGCCACGTCTTTGCCCCTTGGTGCCCCCTTCTTTCAATATTCTGCTTTGCGTCCGTTTAATAGCGATTTTTATTTAGCCTATAGCCTGTCAAAATAATCTTAGCATCACAGTGCAAACTAATTCAGTCTTACACAGTGGAGAAAATGACAGCATATGGCAAGACAGAAAGTGCGTCCAAATTCACCCATTCTTCTCAGTTGATATACTCGCAATCGCTAAGCCTACTCATCACACAGGCACATGTATCACATCACATGAAAGAGCTTTTTCTCAGCTTTTAAACAATGTTAGCCGCTAATTGCTGTGGTGAACGGTTCGCGAGAAAAGTAAATAATATAATTAAATTTAATCATAACGTCTACATAAGGTGCTACACCCATCTCCCTACCCATTCATCTTGGTGGAATACTTCACGAACCCTTCGTTCAACACATGACAAACCATATATCTGAATAAACAGCAGACCTTACCGAACACAGAGGTGTAAAGCAGTCCCCTGTACAGTGAGCCGTTCCAGAGTATTCCGGTTAAATTAAAAATGTAATCTGCAGCAAGGTCTACATTCATGTCTCCAACTTTGGTCTTTAGGTTTCAAAATGTGTTTAAATCGTTCTTCATGATTTCATAACAGGCCAAATACAAAATAAATGTTACAAATATTGCCTAGATATAGGTAAATATTAAAATCAGAGGATATACAGCTGAGTAAGAGTTTGTGAAAGGAGTCTTAATGATCAAAAAATGCTAAGCATGCATCTAGGTTGCATCAGTTTCTTAAAGCTGAGCTGTGCTTAAATTGTTCAATACATCATTCCATAACAGGCCAAATATAAAATAAATATAAATATTAAATATAGCCTAGACATCTAAATATTAGATGATCAGATGATTTACAGTTCTATGTACTGTAATATGTCATGTTTCATGTTTTTGTAATGTTTCATACAGTGATTCAGGTCTACTGCTGTGAATAGGCTAAATAGAACTTTGATTATTTTTATAGCCTACTACTGTATAGTTAACTTTGGCCTTGGTGCCCTGACATGTGGCCTTTGTGCCCCCCACCAAATATGCCCAACTGAAAGCCAAGTGGCCTTGCCCCTAAAATGGTGAAATTCCAAGCCTGGGCCTAACTTTTGATTATTAATTGGGGTGATATTAAATCATGAATATGAAAACTGGCATGTTTTTATGGTCTTGGTCTCGACTCGGACTTGCTTCCTCAAAGACTCGGTCTTGACTCGGACTCGACTGTATTTGAAAACCAACAGACTCGGTCTCGACCCTTCAAAGACTCGGTCTTGTCTCGGACTCGGCATAGGCGGTCTCGTCCCCATCACTACCAAGTAGCCTACTGTGGGAAACAGCAGAGGCTTCGACCCAAGCCGGCTGGGAAACGGCTGATGCTGGGACCCAGGCCAAATGGGAAACGGTGGAGGCTGGCAGAGAGTCAGAGGGCTGAGGCAGGTGTCCAGGCGGTACAGGAGACGGCTGTCTCTGCAACACAGGCTGTGTGGGAGACCGCGGAGGTCGGAACTCAGCCAGACTGGACAGACGGTAACTATTAATGACTAACTAATAACTATTAGTGAATCAAACTTCAGGTTAACTACCTTGTAATCTAGTCGGATAAGATAAACAGTTGTGCGCTTGGTTAACTTATAGTGATTACTCTTTTTAGGTTGTTTTATGAAAAAATAATTGGCATTCTTTAAACATTTGATTCATATCACAGGGTTCATTCTTGTGGACACTGTCGCACCCCAGGTGGTAAGCAGGCATTTGTTTGTCTTTGTCTTTTGGTTTAGCACTCTACTCATTACTTTGAGCAATAAAACCCAAATGTAGGCTACAACAGCAAGTTTTAACCAGTTTTCTGTTTTATAGGTCACTCTGGATGGCGTGGATGGACAGCTGCAGCCGTCTGGGGTATTTAATCAATTTGATTTTGACAAGGGTGCTGATATTTGTAATTCTTCATCAACCACCTAACAAAGAACAGAAATATCCAAATGTATCCAAATGACCAAGTGAAGCCAGTTCAAAGTGTGTCTGCCATACTGAAAATGTATAATGTTTTGTGAAATTGCAGTGGGATGTCCAGACCCTGCTTCGTTACACCATGGTGTACAGATCGTCCACCCTGTTCTTCTGCGGTCCCTGCTGATGAGAACTGTGTGCTTGATGCAGAGGTAACTAAAAAAAGATAATATTGATAATATAGTATTATTAATATGATAAGATAAGATAATTATTATCTGATAAGATAATATTATTATTGCATTGTATTACTTATGTATTGCAATTGGCTTTAGTTGATCAAGACATAAAGCGGTCTTTTACTCAGGGCAACCGTGACACCTACACCACCACTGATGCTGCAACCATCATCAAGGTAGAGATGGTGTTGATTTGGCTGAAGAGGAATTACTGAGCTACCAGTCCTCTTCCCTTTACATACCAGTAGCTGTGTGGAGATCATTCATTCATTTAAAATGTATCCTTATTTTCTTTTTCTAGTGGCGCTGTAGTGAGGTCGTCCGTGCAGTGTCTTACCATGAGCAAGAGTCCAAGTTGTTGGTTCTCATGGATGGAGTTCCGGTACAAACTAGTTTTAATTATGATCAAATTATCTTTTTACATTTTGTGCTAACAGATGGAGCAGGTTTTCATTTTTCACATACAATGATATGGTCTCCAATCAGGTCATCCAGACATCCAAGACCTACAAGCGGGTGACCTTGTCTGCCAACGGATCACTGGTGAGCTCAGAGAGGTCCGAAACCACCTCCGTCCCGGCCCCTGTGGTCCCTGACCCGTCTGCTAATGGTGCTGCTGGTGCTGCTGACGCCTCTGGTCCCACTGACCCACCTGGTGCTGACGCCTCAGCTGCTGCTGACGACACCCAGAGCTCTGCCCAGGTAATTTTGAGCACTCGTGTTTAACTCAACCAACCACTGACAGAAATGTATCTTCTAAGTTGTTTAGTTGATGTTTAGACCAGCTGAATTTGCCTCACCATGCTGACGATTTGTAAATGAATATCTGCAATGGTAGGGATCAGAGGACAGCTGCCTCCTGCCTGAGGCTCGGGAGGTGCCCTTCATCTTGTAAGTACGGTTCAGCCCTTCGTACATGCAGTATACACTTCTCCCTTGGGTTTGGGTATATGAGCTTTAGCTTGTCACCTGAGCAGAGTTTACCTCATATGGTTACTGACAGCCCAGGTAGTCCATTCAAACTACATTTTTTACAAAAAAACAGCAACTTCTTCCAGTCCAAGAACCTGGAGGACTTCTCGACCAGACTGACAGCCCTCAGGCAGGCCTTCACCGTGAGTAGTTCATCTCTTCTGTGCAGGAAAGATGTGCGTGTGGATAGTGACAGCAATTCCTTAACAAAACCCTGTCCTGTCTCCATCAGATCCTACTCAGCGACGCCCAGCAGTGCAACTACGCCAGCGTTGCTGTGAGGATGATCCTGCGCAACCTGGCCACGCTGAATGGGAGGGTATGCGCTTTATCTGACATCTGTGTTATAGATAATGTGCCCATCCTGATGGTTGATACATACTGTAAGCATTTACAACCTCTCATTCTCACCTTTATCTTTCCTGTAGGATGCGGATCTCTTTCAGCGGGCCTTTGATGACCTGGTGGCCTACGTCCAGAACCCGGAGAATGCCCTGAGCATTCAGGTGGAGCTTCTGGAGGCGAGGGTATGTTAGCATTATAAACTCATAGCACAGACACATCTCTTGTATCGATGTATAATTCATGTCGTGTTTCTGTTTCAGATCCACCACATCAATGTGCTTGACATCGTGTTCAAGTTGGTGCTGTTTGGCATGTTTGATGTGGCTCAACGCCAGCTGGTCCCTGTAAGCAACGCTACACTTTCCGTGCCTGTTGTGACGCATGTCATTGTGTTGTGATGCCTAACTGACCCTGTTTCTCTCTATTCTCTCGCCCATAGCGGGTGCAGGGTGGGTTCCTGGACCGACTGCTTGCAGTGGTTCATGCCTTCCTGCCCTTTGAGGCCTGTTCACCAGCTGCACATCAATATTGGCAGATGCTGCAGGTAAGTACTGACCGCACCCTGAGAACATTTTCCTGTGATCTACTCCAAAAGTGTAATACTAACCGGTATACTGGTTTATAGGCGGACGTCCGGGCGTTCCTGGAGGAGGTGTTCTCTCTGGACCTCAGTGTCTACAGCCGTCTCCAGGCCCTCGCCGACGGGCTTTTCAGCTGTCTGGAGCGCCGGGTGGACCAGCTGCTGAGCACGCTCCCATCGCCCTAATATCCTTTTTAATACTCTCGATAAAATCAATATAAAAAAAATGATATAATGATATAATACAGTAATATATTACAAAGTCAATGTCTTAACACCTACCCTCTATGACATCTGAGGACACGACACCTGGACATCTGAGGATGTTGCCACACCATGCAGAGCGCACGCAATAACTGCATACCTTTTTTTCCCCCAATAAATCAGTCATATTGAACTTCTGCTTGTCCTGGGTTAATATATTACCATTATATAATTGTCATCTTATCATAACAGATATAAACAGCAAAACAATAAATTTTTCTCATGCTGCCATTTACTTTAACCATGTTGCCAGGCCACATTGCCTGAAAAACACCCCAAACTAATACTATAGCAATTCTTCACTGTGGGTAATGGGTATGGTGTTTTGGTGGTTAAAATGTTCCTCCCATCCCAAAATGGACCACTTGGCAATCATGCTGATCATGGATCACTCTTCTCCAAATATGCACAGCTCAGCTTAACCTTTACAAGAGTATACCAAGGGCCTCATTTATAAAACGCTCTTACACACAGATTTGATCTTAGACCGTGCATATGCTCAAATCCATGCCAACGCTTAGATTTATAATAAACAGTCTCTGACGTGGAGACCTGCCCCAATAGGCAACATTCAATTTCAATTAAATTTAAATTTATTGTGCTTATACAGCGCCAAAACATAACACATGTATTATGGCGCTTTACAGAATGTAGGCAATCAGAGAAAAAGAAAAGAGGGAAAAAAGAAAAGAAAGAAAGATGGTCCATGGGTAACAGGGGCGAGGAAAAACTCCCTAGAATTGGAGATACATATAGGAAGAAACCTCGAACAAATCCACGACTCAAGGGCCTGACCCATCTGCCTAGGATCAATACAGACAGTAAGGTCCAGGCCTGGAGTGGGTAATCGGGAGAATTCCTGGTGGGCCGCTTCACTTTTGGGCCGCTCGAGGGAAAAATATTGACATTTGTCACGTTAATCTATCTTCTCTTAAAGTTGGCTACACACGTTCGCATTCTATGCCTAACACCGCAGCCTCTGCATGAGTTCTCCCCTCCCAAGAAAAGTTAACTGGTTGGGTCCATATAGCCCGTCTTTCCTAAAAAGTTTTCTCAGATAGCCTACCAGCCGAGCCGGCCCTACCGTAGTGATAAGCGTCAAGGAGGATGGATGGTAGAAAGACGCCAAGAGGGACTGAAAAGGCCAGGAAAAAAAGACGAAAAGTATTGGAAGATAATGCTGCCAAATGTGCCAAACTTCCAATACATGAGGCTACATGATCAACGTATATGCCTTGTTTGCTCAGAAGTGGGTGTAGTAAAGGAGCAAATCACCAAACAACAACATGATAGCTGACCCATGCAGAAAAAAAAAAACATGTAAACAATACAGTAGTTCAATATGCCTCTTAGTGGAATTGTGGGATACATTTCAAATGCTTTATTTCTTCCTTCCTGTTTTTGTTAACTTATCAACCTATCATTGTGGAATATTGGTAGCCTATAATAAAAACTACAGGATAAGAGCTGAAATGTTGCCTTATTTATCCAATTTTCTACCACCACTAAAAAAGTGGGCCGGTCTGTGAAAGTTACAAGAGGTGGGATGATTACGTATCCGGTATGATAATGCATTAATCATGATTTAGTGAGAGAAAGTGCAAATAAATAGTCCGGCGTTGGAATTGTTCATGGAACATTGGACCGTTAAACCACACAATGATCTCAGAACCAAACAAGGCAAGAAGTGGTTAACAGAGAACAATGTCAGGCCCAGCCAGAGTCCAGACATGAATCCCATCAAAATTATATGGAGGGAGCACAAGGCCTGAGTGATGGCAAAGAACCATTCTATACTCAAAGACCTGGTAACTGTTGCAAGAACATTGCCGTCCAAAATTACTTTGGAGACATGTACAAATATTTGTTATAGCAAATAAAGGCTTAAATAAAGGCCATGTTTCTACCACATTGTCTTACAACCTTTTGCGTGTGGCAGTGTTATTAACAGTCAGTACAAACATATTGGTCAAGAGAAAATCAATATTAAATCAATATTTTCCAAGAGAAGGTTGTATCATGCTAAATTGCCATCCTCGTGGGTTAAAAAGAGTAGCCTATGACACTTTTGTTATGGGTGTAACATAAATCGACAATTATCCTAGTAGTGATTCTTGTCAACTTGTCACACACTAAGTAACATAGACATTGGTGTTTCACTCTTATACCTGTGCAATCAGCATCTCTTTATAGCTCTTTTTTGTCATTAGTTCAATAAAGCATCTGATCATTCTGTCAGAGCAGCATATCAACAGTGTTGTTTTGAAACTATGCAACAACATGCAGATGGGGACCTTATAGGGACCGTCTTAGTGTGATCACTACACTAAAACACAGATTACATTTTAAGTACTTTAACAGTAGAAGATTGCGATTTGGAACTCATAATAGAATTTGAAATTCAGTGTAAATGTAACGGAGGTAGTCTCTGCCAGAGCCATATAAAGGTGGTCTCTCCCCTCCGTCGATCACTCTGCGTTGTGTTTTAGAAAAGGATGGACGCCACAACCGACCTTGATTTTACTGTTTATTGCTGAGATGACAGAAAAGAAAGAAACTAATCAGGCATGGAGCGAGCCAGGCGCAGCACAACTCCTCTGCCGTGGGACAGTTGCAAAAGTCGACAATAGTCGCACAAGTTTACATAAGACAATATTCAAACAATTATAAAATATGTGGCGTACCTGAGATGACAGAAAAGAAAGAAACTAATCAGGCATGGAGCGAGCTAGGCGCGTCACAACTCCTGCAAAACAGACCAGGTAAACCACTTATTAAAACACGACATCAGTCAATCTATCGAAGCCACGTACCTGTCATAACTCAGCTAGCAGCACACTAACTAGCCTAATACACATGCAGCACTCCAACTGGCTGCAGTATGAGAAAACATTTAAACATATTTAAGTGTGCACGATCGAAATACATTAAAACACATCTCATGTATAACGTGCACAACACAGTATGACAGAGTTCTCACCCTACAGATGCATGACAGAAAATAGGCAAACACCAAATCATAAAACAAAAGAAATAGCACATTTTAATACACCACCTACCTCAGCTAGCACATTTTAATACACCACCTATCTCTGCCGTGGGACAGATATGTATATATCAAGGGAGAAGTGTACTGCATGTGAGAAGAGCTGAACTGTACTTGAGGGCACCTCCCGAGCCTCAGGAGCTGTCCCCTGATCCCTACCATTGCAGATAGTACAGCGGCTAAGGCCAGATTTTTACCTGAATCGTTTAGTTTTTGCAGAAAGCACGGAACTTGGTACAGTTATAGTACTACCCCTAGTGATCAAAAATTGAGATGGACCCCAACACATAGCGCCCCCTAGTGGCCCCTATCTTGACTTCAAATATGGCCACCAAAATATGCCCTTTTTTCTACATTTATAATGCTATGCAGCTTTTAACACATAATACGACGTGTCTATAGCCATCTTTCAGCATTATGAAATACATGTGACAGTCATGCATAATTCAAATGGCAAACATGTTGGATTTTAATAAAGTATCCATAAATTCTGACAGAGTCAAAAACGGTTGTGCATTTAGGCTATGTGTGAAGTTTTAACTGTGTGACTAACCCTGAACTTGCCAGGGCTCAATCCTTCTAATTTGGAGGCTGGCATGCTAGCAAGGAGGCTAAAACCCATGGATTCTAGCGTCTGTCAAGTCTCTTAAAGAAACATATGCTGCCTTTTGGGAAATTAGCTATTTGGCTTCTACCCTAGAGTTAGATCAATTGGATCAGTTAGATCATACACCCAGTCAGAGTTAATTAGTACATAACCCAGTCCAACACATCCCACTGTTAGCCTAATTCAATTGAGATGGGTGGGGCCAATTAGCATATGCTAAAGTTTCTTTTAAGGCATACAGTGATCGTGTTTTATTGTAGTTTAACATTTTGCATCCCATAAAATGGTTATACCTGTCCTTGCATCTACAATTTAATGTCTTAAAGGTGCCCTGCCACACAAAACCGTTTTTACTTGCATTTTTTTTTTACATAATAGGTCCATATGTGTTTGTGCTATGTCGTGAATGTGAAAATAAACAGCTACCTCCTCCGTCAGCTCTAGCCACTGAAAAGAAATAAGCAGAGAAATTAGGCCAATTGCAAAAGCTCTTCAGATTGACGTGGAATTGATGAGCTCATTACTATTCATGAGATCGCCCAGTTGAGACTGTGCCCACAAAATTCGCTTAGCTCTGTGACAGTTTTAGTAGGCCTATGCAAGGATGGCTGAATGTCAACTGACTTGTGCGATATGCACAAATAGAACTTCAACAATGCATTTTGCCCAAGAACCCAGACTTGAGGATCAAATGGCTTCAGTTTATTTTTTGGAACGATGCTACAGGCTTTGCAAAAAGGTTGCTGTTGAAGCCTGCAGTAGACTACCATCGCAGCAGTCTACGACCAGTGCCCATAAGTAAAACGTTATTGTCAACTCAAGGAAGTGCTATGTTTTACAGGTTTAATGAACCCGCTAGCCTAGCAGGTTTTATTTATGCACATTTGGACAACGCTAGCACTCGCTAGCCAAGCAAAGTTCATGCCATGAAGCTAAAATTAGTTGATAACAGCTACCATCCCGGTAGTCTACAACCAGTGCAGTCCGTAACTAAAACTGTCAACTCAAGAAAGTCTTATGTTATAGGTTTGTTTTCTTTGTGTTTCGGGAGTATTTCAACCACAACTGACCTGTCGCTAAGCTCCGCCCCCCATTGTTACCGTGTGAAAACTCGGACAAACAAACCAGACTTGATTAGAAATACATTGTGGACAATGGCAGCTGACAGTATATGAAAGCAGGCTTTGAGGACGTTTTGGTCGATAAAGGATTTACTTTCCTCCAGAAGCTATCAAAAGGGACTTAACTAGATATACCGCATAGCGAAAATAAATCATATTAATGAATTTGTCTCCATCTTCTACTCCATCCCCACTCTTGAAAATGTTGTGTTTGCTTGTTTGGAATGTGGCCGGGCCGCACACAAAGTAGCCTACTGGCGCTGCAAAGGTGAATAGATTTGTAGCACTTGCCAAAAAATGTGTAGCATTGTTATAAAACCTTTAAAATATCTAAACAATCACAAGTAGGGCAGTTCATCACAGTCCATCCATTGCAACTGGACTGATGGAAGGTACACCTGTAGGCTACATTGTATTTGGGAAAAGCAGAAGGTAGCAGCATAATGTATTTATTTATTTATTATTAAACAAAACAATCCCTGTCAGTTCCATGCAGTTTTTTAACAGCGATCAAGAAGAGAGGTCATGTCATGGATTTTTGTGAATGTTTCTTCTTCTACATATGCATAAGTTTAGTCATCTAGTTCATATGATATTCAGCTTTATTGTCAATGGAAAAATGAAATACCAGTAATCTAAAACAAAATGCCGTTTTACCCAGTGGTGCAAATAACTGACATGTCCAAAAGGGCCTTCATGAAATGCGTTGCTAGACTGTTCATACACATTTTAACGGGCCAAGTTGAAGAGCTACTGTCCGTTATTGTTTGTGCAAACAATATGCTGATTCATGTTCACTTGCATTTTGCAACTATGAGGTCCATGGTTAGTCTGGCTTTTGTCGTGGAAAAACCGGTCCACTTCCGAATCCACTGAACAATTTATCACTTAACTACTTACTAATTAGCACTCTGGGACAAAGCGTCCGAAGGAGACAATGCAGACAGGAGATCTCTGAAGACTGTTGATCTTTATTTACCGTATTGCAGTGATAGTCCAGCCTAAACGATGTCCAGACCAGGTGTCAAGCAATAGGGTGATGTGAGATGTCATCAGCTGGCGCCCCCGATGAGATCTGACTAACAGGTGGCTGCGACCTATCTTTTATACTCCTTAACCTTGGGGTTGGGCCCTCTCGCCACCCTCGAAAGACACCTGTTGGCCTATCAGCATCCACCAAGGTTACAACTATTGGTGGAACCCATTGTCTCATCATGCATAAATTATATGCAAAACTGTCTCCTTCTGGGTTTTTTCCCAGATTCGGTTTTAACAGTTGTAACAGGGCTTCTTATCTTGCCACCTGTTACTTGGCCTTGCTGTTACCACCATTACATCATCCAATTACATCATCCTCTCGCTCTCGACCATCTAGTTCACTGTGAACTCCTTCACCCCCTCGACCATCCAGCCAGGTGTCACTGTGAACTCCCTCACCCCACTCCTTGACTGCTGGTCTGGTCTGTTTAAGATGTGTACAGGCCTTGAAGTCTCATAATAATTGCAGTAATATCAAAGTTTATAAAAACCATACATGCATCCGTTAAGTCATAGAAATCCACCACACTTTCGCCAGACCAAGCTCAATCTTTTAAGAAATCGAAAAGGAATCGCCGGCAGATCAGGCTGAGTTCACCCAGCCTAGTCCATAGGCGCCCGATAGAAATATTGTTTAATTTTGCGATTGAGATATCCACGCACTGTCGCCCCCCCCGCGACGTGTTCATCCCCGGTTTCAGAGCTATTCTAAATGCAAAAATGCATAGAGGGAGTTATGACAAAACCGTGAGTGTTAACAAACTATAGGCTATATAATGTAGGCCCTATGCTAGGCCTATTACACAACATACATTGTCACTAGGCTATGCTGGCTCCTTTGGGAACCAATGGCTTACAGTATCAAGCGGACAATAGGATAATTCCGGTGTGATTTTGACCTAAAGTGTGTTGAAACATGATACCGAGTGTGAATGTATGTCTCATAGCTCACTTTGGCTTGTCCCCTGCACTCAGAAAGCTGGCGCTAGTTAGCCAATGCTACCAACACAGTGTTTCATTGTGGTGCCTCGAGCATCGGCCTAGCCATGCAAATAAATCACTGTTTTACACCATTTACGAGGCTCAAAGTAGCTCCATACTTCATTGGTAGACTTCCGAGGGCCTTGACATTTAAAACGAGACATAGAACTTTGAAAAAGCACTGGTAGTTTATTTACAAGACGATTTATACAGACAGTACCTTAAAGAATTTTACCGTTCGACGCCATCTTGAATTTAGTCACGATAAGTCGAGCGACGAGTACGAACCAACAAGTATGATAAGGGATCAGATTCCAGTTGCTGCTACTGGAAGCAACTGAATCCATGCATTTCCACTGAATTATTTTTGGAATAATAATAAGCCTAGCAGGTTTTATTTATGCACATTTGGACAATGCTAGCACTCGCTAGCCAAGCAAAGTTCATGCCATGAAGCTAAAATTAGTTGATAACCAAATATCGACCAAAACGCCCTCAAAGCCTGCTTTCATATACTGTCAGCTGCCATTGTCCACAATGTATTTCTAATCAAGTCTGGTTTGTTTGTCCCGAGTTTTCGCACGGTAACAATGGGGGGCGGAGCTTAGCGACAGGTCAATTGTGGTTGAAATACTCCCGAAACACAAAGAAAACAAACCAAAATATATCTATGCAAGAACATGGGATGTTGTTGTATTCCAAACAATAAGCCAACAGTCGTGGAAGGGCATTACTACGGTTAAATCTCACTATAATCTCCTAGCTGTGCGATATGTCCCATTACAACCCATTAATTTGATTCGTGTTCTTGCCGTCCACTAGGCTATTTTGCTGTGGCGCGAACAAAACGTGACGTCACATGCAAGGGGTCAAAGTTTTTGGAGAAAGTGGTCTTCAAGCAAGTCTTGGACTTGGACTCTGTTTTCAAGAGTCATTCTACTGAAACTGCTTTTCTGTCTGTGACTGAAGCATTGAGAGTAGCTAAGTCCTCATCTAAGTTGCATCTAAGTCCTCATCTAAGTCATTAGTATTCATTCTACTAGACTTATCTGCAGCATTTGATGCTATTAACCATGACATTCTCCTTTCTACACTATCTGAACTTGGAGTTCTAGGAAAGCCCTTGACTGGTTTAAATCCTACCTTAAAGGGCATTCTTTCAGCATGTCTTGGCAGGTACAGGTATCACAGTCACATGACCTCACAACTGGTGTGCCTCAGGGATCAGTATTAGGGCCCCTACTTTTCTCTATTTACACCACTTCCTTGGGTGAGACCATTTGCTCCCATGAATTTGATTATCACTGCTACGCGGACGATACTCAACCTATCTTGAGCTTTTGGTGTTTCTACCACGAAGCCAGTGTCCTAAAACCCCAGAGTGCTGGTTCACTGACTAGCATGAGTCTTAATGTGTCAGGAGGGAACTAAACTCAAGGTATTACGTATTTAAATTAGCTTCATTGTCTTAAAGATGCCCTGCCACACGTATTTCATTACTTTGTGGTAATGTCTGAAGTTCTACCATGGAGTCTGTAACATTTTTTTGTGGAAAACATGCCTTGGTTACCTTGTTTCAAGCCATTCTAGCGTGGTATTGAAAGCCTGCATGAAGACTCAGCTCGAACGAGCTAAGCTGCTTGACTCTGATTGGCTAACAGCTAGTAGGTTTTGTCCATAACATGACAGCCGTTATCAACAAATTGTAGCTTCTTGGCATGAACTTAGTTTGGCTAGCGAGTGCTAGCATTGTCCAAATGTGCATAAGTAAAACCTGCTAGGGTAGCGAGTGCATTAAACCTGTAAAACATAGCACTTCCTTGAGTTGACAATAACGTTTTACTTATGGGCACTGGTCGTAGACTGCTGCGATGGTAGTCTACTGCAGGCTTCAACAGCAACCTTTTTGCAAAGCCTGTAGCATCGTTCCAAAAAATAAACTGAAGCCATTTGATCCTCAAGTCTGGGTTCTTGGGCAAAATGCATTGTTGAAGTTCTATTCGTGCATAGCGCACAAGTCAGTTGACATTCAGCCATCCTTGCATAGGCCTACTAAAACTGTCACAGAGCTAAGCGAATTTTGTGGGCAAAGTCTCAACTGGGCGATCTCATGAATAGTAATGAGCTCATCAATTCCACGTCAATCTGAAGAGCTTTTGCAATTGGCCTAATTTCTCTGCTTATTTCTTTTCAGTGGCTAGAGCTGATGGAGGAGGTAGCTGTTTATTTTCACATTCACGACATAGCACAAACACATATGGACCTATTATGTAAAAAAAAAATGCAAGTAAAAAACGGTTTTGTGTGGCAGGGCACCTTTAAGACATTAAATTGTAGATGAAAGGACAGGTATAACCATTTTATGGGATGCAAAATGTTAAACTACAATAAAACACGATCACTGTATGCCTTAAAAGAAACTTTAGCATATGCTAATTGGCCCCACCCATCTCAATTGAATTAGGCTAACAGTGGGATGTGTTGGACTGGGTTATGTACTAATTAACTCTGACTGGGTGTTTGATCTAACTGATCCAATTGATCTAACTCTAGGGTAGAAGCCAAATAGCTAATTTCCCAAAAGGCAGCATATGTTTCTTTAAGAAACTTGACAGACGCTAGCATCCATGGGTTTTAGCCTCCTTGCTAGCATGCCAGCCTCCAAATTAGAAGGATTGAGCCCTGGCAAGTACAGGGTTAGTCACACAGTTAAAACTTCACACATAGCCTAAATGCACAACCGTTTTTGACTCTGTCAGAATTTATGGATACTTTATTAAAATCCAACATGTTTGCCATTTGAATTATGCATGACTGTCACATGTATTTCATAATGCTGAAAGATGGCTATAGACACGTCGTATTATGTGTTAAAAGCTGCATAGCATTATAAATGTAGAAAAAAAGGGCATATTTTGGTGGCCATATTTGAAGTCAAGATAGGGGCCACTAGGGGGCGCTATGTGTTGGGGTCCATCTCAATTTTTGATCACTAGGGGTAGTACTATAACTGTACCAAGTTCCGTGCTTTCTGCAAAAACTAAACGATTCAGGTAAAAATCTGGCCTTAGCAGCTGTACTATCTGCAATGGTAGGGATCAGGGGACAGCTCCTGAGGCACGGGAGGTGCCCTCAAGTACAGTTCAGCTCTTCTCACATGCAGTACACTTCTCCCTTGGGTCTGGGTATATGAGCATTAGCTTGAATAGGTCACCTGAGCAGAGTTTACCTCATATGGTCACTGATATATACATATCTGTCCCACGGCAGAGATAGGTGGTGTATTAAAATGTGCTAGCTGAGGTAGGTGGTGTATTAAAATGTGCTATTTCTTTGTTTTATGATTTTGGTGTTTGCCTATTTTCTGTCATGCATCTGTAGGGTGAGAACTCTGTCATACTGTGTTGTGCACGTTATACATGAGATGTGTTTTAATGTATTTCGATCGTGCACACTTAAATATGTTTTCTCATTCTGCAGCCAGTTAGAGTGCTGCATGTGTATTAGGCTAGTTAATGTGCTGCTAGCTGAGTTATGACAGGTACGTGGCTTCGATAGATTGACTGATGTCGTGTTTTAATAAGTGGTTTACCTGGTCTGTTTTGCAGGAGTTGTGACGCGCCTGGCTCGCTCCATGCCTGATTAGTTTCTTTCTTTTCTGTCATCTCAGGTACGCCACATATTTTATAATTGTTTGAATATTGTCTTATGTAAACTTGTGCGACTATTGTCGACTTTTGCAACTGTCCCACGGCAGAGGAGTTGTGCTGCGCCTGGCTCGCTCCATGCCTGATTAGTTTCTTTCTTTTCTGTCATCTCAGCAATAAACAGTAAAATCAAGGTCGGTTGTGGCGTCCATCCTTTTCTAAAACACAACGCAGAGTGATCGACGGAGGGGAGAGACCACCTTTATATGGCTCTGGCAGAGACTACCTCCGTTACATTTACACTGAATTTCAAATTCTATTATGAGTTCCAAATCGCAATCTTCTACTGTTAAAGTACTTAAAATGTAATCTGTGTTTTAGTGTAGTGATCACACTAAGACGGTCCCTATAAGGTCCCCATCTGCATGTTGTTGCGTAGTTTCAAAACAACACTGTTGATATGCTGCTCTGACAGAATGATCAGATGCTTTATTGAACTAATGACAAAAAAGAGCTATAAAGAGATGCTGATTGCACAGGTATAAGAGTGAAACACCAATGTCTATGTTACTTAGTGTGTGACAAGTTGACAAGAATCACTACTAGGATAATTGTCGATTTATGTTACACCCATAACAAAAGTGTCATAGGCTACTCTTTTTAACCCACGAGGATGGCAATTTAGCATGATACAACCTTCTCTTGGAAAATATTGATTTAATATTGATTTTCTCTTGACCAATATGTTTGTACTGACTGTTAATAACACTGCCACACGCAAAAGGTTGTAAGACAATGTGGTAGAAACATGGCCTTTATTTAAGCCTTTATTTGTTATCACAAATATTTGTACATGTCTCCAAAGTAATTTTGGACGCCAATGTTCTTGCAACAGTTACCAGGTCTTTGAGTATAGAATGGTTCTTTGCCATCACTCAGGCCTTGTGCTCCCTCCATATAATTTTGATGGGATTCATGTCTGGACTCTGGCTGGGCCTGACATTGTTCTCTGTTAACCACTTCTTGCCTTGTTTGGCTCTGAGATCATTGTGTGGTTTAACGGTCCAATGTTCCATGAACAATTCCAACGCCGGACTATTTATTTGCATTTTCTCTCACTAAATCATGATTAATGCATTATCATACCGGATACGTAATCATCCCACCTCTTGTAACTTTCACCTAACTTTCACAGACCGGCCCACTTTTTTAGTGGTGGTAGAAAATTGGATAAATAAGGCAACATTTCAGCTCTTATCCTGTAGTTTTTATTATAGGCTACCAATATTCCACAAGGATAGGTTGATAAGTTAACAAAAACAGGAAGGAAGAAATAAAGCATTTGAAATGTATCCCACAATTCCACTAAGAGGCATATTGAACTACTGTATTGTTTACATGTTTTTTTTTTCTGCATGGGTCAGCTATCATGTTGTTGTTTGGTGATTTGCTCCTTTACTACACCCACTTCTGAGCAAACAAGGCATATACGTTGATCATGTAGCCTCATGTATTGGAAGTTTGGCACATTTGGCAGCATTATCTTCCAATACTTTTCGTCTTTTTTTCCTGGCCTTTTCAGTCCCTCTTGGCGTCTTTCTACCATCCATCCTCCTTGACGCTTATCACTACGGTAGGGCCGGCCCGGCTGGTAGGCTATCTGAGAAAACTTTTTAGGAAAGACGGGCTATATGGACCCAACCAGTTAACCTTTCTTGGGAGGGAAGAACTCATGCAGAGGCTGCGGTGTTAGGCATAGAATGCGAACGTGTGTAGCCAACTTTAAGAGAAGATAGATTAACGTGACAAATGTCAATATTTTTCCCTCGACCGGCCCAAAAGTGAAGCGGCCCACCAGGAATTCTCCCGATTACCCACTCCGGGCCTGGACCTTACTGTCTGTATTGATCCTAGGCAGATGGGTCAGGCCCTTGAGTCGTGGATTTGTTCGAGGTTTCTTCCTATATGTATCTCCAATTCTAGGGAGTTTTTCCTCGCCCCTGTTACCCATGGACCTTCTTTCTTTCTTTTCTTTTTTCCCTCTTTTCTTTTTCTCTGATTGCCTACATTCTGTAAAGCGCCATGATACATGTGTAATGTTTTGGCGCTCTATAAGCACACTAAATTGAAATTTAATTGAAATTGAATGTTGCCTATTGGGGCAGGTCTCCACGTCAGAGACTGTTTATTATAAATCTAAGCGTTGGCATGGATTTGAGCATATGCACGGTCTAAGATCAAATCTGTGTGTAAGAGCGTTTTATAAATGAGGCCCTTGGTATACTCTTGTAAAGGTTAAGCTGAGCTTTGCATATTTGGAGAAGAGTGATCCATGATCAGCATGATTGCCAAGTGGTCCATTTTGGGATGGGAGGAAAATTTCAACCACCAAAACACCATACCCATTACCCACAGTGAAGAATCGCTATAGTATTAGTTTGGGGTGTTTTTCAGGCAATGTGGCCTGGCAACATGGTTAAAGTAAATGGCAGCATGAGAAAAATGTATTGTTTTGCTGTTTATATCAATGGTAATGGTAATATATTAACCCAGGACAAGCAGAAGTTCAATATGACTGATTTATTGGGGGAAAAAAAGGTATGCAGTTATTAAAGTGTGTGCAGTCTCTGTGTGTGTGTGTGTGTGTGCGTGCGTGTGCGTGCGCTCTGCATGGTGTGTCCAGGTCCACGGCATGGTGTGGCAACATCCTCAGATGTCGTGTCCTCAGATGTCCAGGTGTCGTGTCCTCAGATGTCTCCAGGAGTCTTCAGATCCTCCAGGTGTCCTTGGATGTACTTAGTCCTCAGGAAGGTACTGGTAGGCCCCAACTAAACTGCAACAGGTAGCATCTGTAAAGAGGGGGGGGGGGGGGGGGGGGGGCATAGAGGGTAGGTGTTAAGACATTGACTTTGTAATATATTACTGTATTATATCATTTTTTTTATATTGATTTTATCGAGAGTATTAAAAAGGATATTAGGGCGATGGGAGCGTGCTCAGCAGCTGGTCCACCCGGCGCTCCAGACAGCTGAAAAGCCCGTCGGCGAGGGCCTGGAGACGGCTGTAGACACTGAGGTCCAGAGAGAACACCTCCTCCAGGAACGCCCGGACGTCCGCCTACAAACCAATATACCGGTTAGTATTACACTTTTGGAGTAGATCACAGGAAAATGTTCTCAGGGTGCGGTCAGTACTTACCTGCAGCATCTGCCAATATTGATGTGCAGCTGGTGAACAGGCCTCAAAGGGCAGGAAGGCATGAACCACTGCAAGCAGTCGGTCCATGAACCCACCCTGCACCCGCTATGGGGGAGAGAATAGAGAGAAACAGGGTCAGTTAGGCATCACAACACAATGAAATGCGTCACAACAGGCACGGAAAGTGTAGCGTTGCTTACAGGGACCAGCTGGCGTTGAGCCACATCAAACATGCCAAACAGCACCAACTCGAACACGATGTCCAGCACATTGATGTAGTGGATCTGAAACAGAAACACGACATGAATTATACATCTATACAAGAGATGTGTCTGTGCTATGAGTTTATAATGCTAACATACCCTCGCCTCTAGAAGCTCCACCTGAATGCTCAGGGCATTCTCCGGGTTCTGGACGTAGGCCACCAGGTCATCAAAGGCCCGCTGAAAGAGATCCGCATCCTACAGGAAAGATAAAGGTGAGAATGAGATAGGTTGTAAATGCTTACAGTATGTATCAACCATCAGGATGGGCACATTATCTACATGTATAACACAGATGTCAGATATAGCGCATACCCTCCCATTCAGTGTGGCCAGGTTCCGCAGGATCATCCTCACAGCAACGCTGGCGTAGTTGCACTGCTGGGCGTCGCTGAGTAGGATCTGATGGAGACAGGACAGGGTTTTGTTAAGGAATCGCTGTCACTATCCACACGCACATCTTTCCTGCACAGAAGAGATGAACTACTCACGGTGAAGGCCTGCCTGAGGGCTGTCAGTCTGGTCGAGAAGTCCTCCAGGTTCTTGGACTGGAAGAAGTTGCTGTTTTTTTGTAAAAAATGTAGTTAGTGCATTTCCAGACAGTTTGAATGGACTATCTGGGCTGTCAGTAACCATATGAGGTAAACTCTGCTCAGGTGACCCGTTCAAGCTAAAGCTCATATACCCAAACCCAAGGGAGAAGTGTATACTGCATGTGAGAAGGGCTGAACCGTACTTACAAGATGAAGGGCACCTCCCGAGCCTCAGGCAGGAGGCAGCTGTCCTCTGATCCCTACCATTACAGATATTCATTTACAAATCGTCAGCATGGTGAGGCAAATTCAGCTGGTCTAAACAGCAACTAAACAACATAGAAGATACCTTTCTGTCGGTGGTTGGTTGAGTTAAACACGAGTGCTCAAAATTACCTGGGCAGAGCTCTGGGTGTCGTCAGCAGCAGCTGAGGCGTCAGCACCAGGTGGGTCAGTGGGACCAGAGGCGTCAGCAGCACCAGCAGCACCATCAGCAGACGGGTCAGGGACCACAGGGGCCGGGACGGAGGTGGTTTCGGACCTCTCTGAGCTCACCAGTGATCCGTTGGCAGACAAGGTCACCCGCTTGTAGGTCTTGGATGTTTGGATGACCTGATTGGAGACCATATCATTGTATGTGAAAAATTAAAACCTGCTCCATCTGTTAGCACAAAATGTAAAAAGATAATTTGATCATAATTAAAACTAGTTTGTACCGGAACTCCATCCATGAGAACCAACAACTTGGACTCTTGCTCATGGTAAGACACTGCACGGACGACCTCACTACAGCGCCACTAGAAAAAGAAAATAAGGATAAATTTTAAATGAATGAATGATCTCCACACAGCTACTGGTATGTAAAGGCAAGAGGACTGGTAGCTCAGTAATTCCTCTTCAGCCAAATCAACACCATCTCTACCTCGATGATGGTTGCAGCATCAGTGGTGGTGTAGGTGTCACGGTTGCCCTGAGTAAACAGTAAAAGACCGCTTTATGTCTTGATCAACTAAAGCCAATTGTAATACATAAGTAATACAATGCAATAATAAGTAATACAATATTATCTTTTTTTAGTTACCTCTGCATCAAGCACACAGTTCTCATCAGCGGTGAACCAGAACTGCGTCCTCAGAGATCCCTCCACTGTCTCCCCTGAGCACCGCCTCTCTCCGACCATCTGGATACAAGACAACATGTGGGAAGGAGACAAGAACATTCTAGATGGATTCATATCCACAATGATATCTAAACATTTTCAAAATGGTGTATGTGCATACCACAGGACCGCAGAAGAACAGGGTGGACGATCTGTACACCATGGTGTAACGAAGCAGGGTCTGGACATCCCACTGCAATTTCACAAAACATTATACATTTTCAGTAAGGCAGACACACTTTGAACTGGCTTCACTTGGTCATTTGGATACATTTGGATATTTCTGTTCTTTGTTAGGTGGTTGATGAAGAATTACAAATATCAGCACCCTTGTCAAAATCAAATTGATTAAATACCCCAGACGGCTGCAGCTGTCCATCCACGCCATCCAGAGTGACCTATAAAACAGAAAACTGGTTAAAACTTGCTGTTGTAGCCTACATTTGGGTTTTATTGCTCAAAGTAATCAGTAGAGTGCTAAACCAAAAGACAAAGACAAACAAATGCCTGCTTACCACCTGGGGTGCGACAGTGTCCACAAGGATGAACCCTGTGATATGAATCAAATGTTTAAAGAATTCCAATTATTTTTTCATAAAACAACCTTAAAAGAGTGATCTCTATAAGTTAACAAAGCGCACAACTGTTTATCTTATCCGACTAGATTACAGGGTAGTTAACCTGATGTTTGATTTACAATATACCTAACACATTCAATAGTTACCGTCTGTCCAGTCCGGCTGAGTTCCGACCTCCGCGGTCTCCCACACAGCCTGGGTTGCAGAGACAGCCGTCTCCTGTACCGCCTGGACACCTGCCTCAGCCCTCTGACATTCTGCCTGAATGCCAGCCTCCACCGTTTCCCATTTGGCCTGGGTCCCAGCATCAGCCGTTTCCCAGCCGGCTTGGGTCGAAGCCTCTGCTGTTTCCCACAGTACTTGGGTCCCAGCGTCAGCCGTTTCCCAGCCGGCTTGGGTCGAAGCCTCAGCTGTTTCCCAGTCCGTCTGGGTGCCGATCTCGGCAGTCTCCTTCCGCCACCTGGAAAACAGAAAAACAGCGCCCACTGCTGTCGCAGTCAGGCCTGCTGTGCAGACCACTGGGCGAAATCCTAATCTAGCGAAGAGGTTATCACGTGACGCCATTAAAAATATAAAAATAAACTGCAACAATTTAAAAACAAACAAACCCAACAATCTTGTGCCTATTGAATTTGATTATAGCTAACTTTGCTAAGTTTCTTAGCCTAGACTAGCCGATAGGTTTAACCTGATGGACCAAGTAGCCTAATTGACAGTTATCAAACTTTAAATGAACAAAATATAAATTAGCAGTAGGTTGTAAAGCTTGCTGGAGACAGAAATAGCAAAATGTAATTAGCAGAAGATCAAGATCTCAAAGTCGTTGGAGAGCAGTCAAAATGCGTCTGGTCAATGTGTTGTCCAAGAGCAACTGATCGGAAAAGTGCATTTTTCTTAAATTTATACTTTGCACGCGTTCTAGAATGGAATTTCTGCAAAATTCTAGACTTCATGACGTTACAGGTCAAATGCATTATCTAGGTTTCATGCTATTTCTTGGTGAAACAATGAATGATTATCTATGAATAAATCGTTAAATTTGTCGTTGTTGTAACTTTATTTTTATGATATTTTGCATATCATAAAAATAAAGTTATATGGTATATGTAGTAACCGTTTTAGAAAAGTTTATTATTATTATTATTATTCAAATGTTTGAAAGGATAGCACCGTGATGGGTTACCGACATGTTCAGCTGGATGGTGACGGATAGTGACGCGCTGCCCAGCAAAGATTCTAGAGCGGAGCACTCTAGAATCTTTGCTGCCCAGTTGGGTCGCTCGCTCAGTCCAGCTGTATGGGTGGTGTCCTTTTTTGCTTAAACCTTTAATTATTTGGCCTCTCCCATACATCAGCACTAGTTGCAGCGGACGGGTCAGGGACAGTGGGCCATACGGAGGATGCCATGCTGATGGCTTATTAATTGCGATAATGTAGGCTAATGATATTGTAGCCTAATGATAACATAGTAAGGCCGTGCTGTGAATAAAACTAACAAAAAGCACAACTTAAATTTTCTAAATGAATGATTTGCGAACCCGGACAGCAAAATATAGTGTCAAATCGACGTTAATTGTTGGTCAGATTGATCAGTTTCCGTCAGACGCCCCAAATTCAACATCGATGGCATGAGTGGTGGTTCTCTCAAAGTAGAGAAGGGTTCTATCTGGGAAGGGTTATCATGGTAAAGAAGGGCTAAAAGACTAGACTGACGGAAATGTAGGTTACAAAACGTCACGTCATGAACAAGCCAACTAAGCTACAGTAGCCTATACGATAGGCTACTGGAAGACACTAAAGATAATTAGTTCATGTAGCGGTACTTTTCCAAAATGTACCAGCAATGTAGGTAGGTAGTATAGCCTACAGGAATAAAATATTTCCAACAGCCCTGTTTATTTTGTGTTGTTTCAGTTGTCCTACAGTGATAACTGGTATAAATTACATTAATGTCATATAAGACAATCTGGGTAATTTAACTCTTTACACATAGGCTTCAGTAATTTTTGGTGCTGCTGTCAATTGTAGCCCATTGAATAATTTGAAATGATACTTTGAAGTCAAGCAGAAACTCTTTAATAATTGCTCGTTAGCCTACTTGAATGTGGAGATCATATGTTCCATGCCTACGTCTGATCAGTCAAAGAGATAACCAATGAGGCCTACATCACTTTCAGTGCTCCATGACAGTTGACAATATATGCATATTTAAGGGTAATGCAAAGATTTTGTATTTAATTAGGTGTGCCCAACCGATTTGAGGGCCGCTTGGGCCAAATATGCCAGGGTCGATTTTTGGTCCCAGTCCGCCCCTGTATACAGTCCATACGGAAAGAATTCACAGCGCTTCACCTTTTCCACAGTTTGTTATGTTTCAGACTCATCTTAAAATGGATTCAATATTTTTTTTCTTAATTTAAGGAAGAAGTAATTATTCAAGGCCAATTTCTTAATTTTATACAGTCAGATTAATCATAGTTTATCGCAATATTACCACTGCATCACCATTATGTCCTAATGTTTGAGACGCGTTAAGTCTTTTCCTTGGCCAATGCTATTCTCTTCCTGGGGTGTTGTAACCTCAACAACAATTTAAAGCTGCAGTTGACTGACAGATTGAGGGGACTTAGCCAAAATTTTGATATATCCTCCTGAGACCCAATCCATGGACCTATGTCCTCTGTAGTGGACATAAGTTCTAGATGCATACCCCTTTACCTCTTTGAGCTATTCTATCAATTCCTGTGGTCTTTTAAAGAGGACATCCCGGGCTTTCTAAGGATATATCATTGCCTGGGTTGCTGGGAACCTCCTCTTTCTTGTTCTCAAAAATGGTTGACATCAAAACAAGCACATTTTATTGAAGGAGAGACAAGTCAAATAGTGTCTTCTTATTAAGCATTCATTATGATGGCAATATATGGTCTTGTTAATGAAAATGTCAGGAATCATATGATTAATTTTGAAAGAAGTTAAGTTATTTACATTTTGAAATAATAGTGACTTTATGAATGTCCATTATAATGGACACCAGGACCAAAATATTTTGATTTTTTGGGGAAATTTAGGAGATCATTTGTATAGGATGAATGGGGGGGGGGGGCAGATTTGAAGCTCTCAGGTGATGAGTGAGTGAAACAGATGAAATAAAAACATGAAAATGAAATGAACAATCCAGAAAAAAGAAATACAACTGTCCAAAAAGGCAAATAAAGTAGTCTAGAAGGATAAATAACCTTAATTTAATACCACTAAAAGCATAGTCCATTTTTGTCTATTTTCATGGCTACATTTTCATACTAAAACGGTTCTTTTGTCACCCACAGGGGACATGCTATAAAATTTAAAATAAAAAGTAAGATGTTTTTTTAATCCTAAATAGAAAGTAAATCACAACAAAAAAGAAATTGTTGGACAATCTTTTTTCTTGGTTCTCAGGAGGATATGGTCCTCTGATGGATTTGTCCCCTCATACCCATTGAGATCAATGAAGGTAAAAAAGATTTTGGCTATGCTGTAATTTAAATTAATTATAAAAACATTTTTGAGAAATCACATTTGTTACAATTCTTTGATGGTGAAAGCAACTGTTGAAAACAGCAGTCTCCTTACCATCCTCCTCATATACCAGTACTGTGCTTCTGAGTTCTGAGCAAAGCGATCTTAGCAAACTAATATACAGTACAGCACCACGATGACGATCTATCTATTTTAATTTAAAACTTTTGAGAAATCACATTGTAACCATTCTGTTATTGATGATAGCAACTAATTGCAACATCAGTGTTTGTATTTGTACAGCTACCTTGTATCGTCCGTTTTGAAGAGTGCCCGCTCACAATGATTTTTTTTATGCTCAATGCACAGATGACCTCTTAATTGTTGTGCACACATTCATATTGCTGCCAAGGTTCAGTTTAAATACGAACACACACACACCTTTAAACTAGACAGAAACACAGGACTAAAGGCTGTACTAAAATTACTTTATTACAGCTGATCTCTCCAGTATTCTTCCATCAAATAGTAATTACAGTACAAACAAAATAGTACATTTGACCCTAGACTCTTTTCATATCCATGTTTTATATTTTCATACAATTTCAATGCTTTTGCTTCTGTTTTGCTTTAAATTTTTTATGTATAATCTGTATAATCTTTTTTTAGACATTCAATAACATGTTTCACAATCTATACAGTTTAATACAGGTTACTCATGGGTTGTAGTGGTGATGTGGAAGGGGGTGAATACTGACATACTCTATACACACAAAATGGATTTTTTTTTTCCTCTTTAAAATTATTCCCCATCTCCACTGCTTTGCTTGAGTCATGGGATGCTATGAGCTCCTCCTCTTGGTTACTGCCGGAACTAGTTCTCATTCCCGTCCCGAGGCGGAAGGATACTCCAGAGTGGGGCCAATGCAGTAGTGTTTGGGCTTGGCAGCTCATACTGTAGATGGCACAGTGTTCGACCAGAGGCTGAACCTCTAATACGCTTTTTTTTGTATCTCCAAAAAACAAACAAAAGGTTTAATATTAAAAGGTTTCCCCCTTCCTTTAACTCTCTTTCTATACGTTCAGTCAGTAGGACATAAAAGAAGGTGAGTATCATTATAATACTAAAATAATTGTCCACAGATGTGGAGAGGAGATGTCGGGTAAATAAAATTAATAGGGCCAGGGGGAAACAAAACACCTCTACAGCCTCACTCTCACGGACATTTATCAAAAACAAGAATATCAACAAAGGCCCTCAGTATGTACATGAGGGCAACTTAGCCATAGGGGTACAGTTCAAACCAGTGGAAGGTGATGAACGCCTGAGGGATGCTGCTGGTCTGAGGCAGAGGGGAAGGGGGAGGGACATGGACACACAGCTGAGGTGGTGGAGGCAGGAAGTCAGGTTTGACAAAAACTGTTCCTGGATCAGACGATTGAACCTGAACCTTGACTGACAACCTGAGGTCTGCCATATTTTTTTTTTTTCAGTGGCCAAGAAACAGCTTAAGTCTTGTCTTTTCTGGTGCACAGTGGAAGCGTTACATTCTTTGCAATGCTAAAAACAAAACGTAAAAAAAAATGCTTTCTGGCATGGTGAAGTTGAGAAGTGCCAACTCATTCTAATGGGGCAATGGCTTGCCAGGAGCCTGGTGTGGGTGTGGCTTGCCAGGAGCCTGAAGTGTGTGTGTGTGTGTGTGTGCACATAGGTGGCATCATGTAAACACTAGTCCCTGATCTTTTGAGACTTGCAGGGACCTCCTGCCACGGTCTCTCAGGACACACCGCGGCACAGTCCTCACCCCGGCACAAACGGCTCCTCTCTCAATCTGCTCTGGTCTTCAGCAAGAAACTAAAAGAAAAGCTGTTGGTTCATTGGTTGTTTTTTTTTTCTGCATTGACCTTTTCGGTCATAATTTACAATTTTACACAAACACATCCTCCTTCTCTCTCTCTCTCTCTCGCACACACACACACACACACACATTTCTTAAAGTGTTCTGCTTTCTCAAACCTCTTAAAAGTTAGTAAATGCATTAAAGTGTCCCCAGGCCTCAAATGTCCCATGGAGAGGTGTGTTCGCTCTCCGAAGCCTTCAGGTGTGTTGCTTTAGTGTGAACAGCAGGGGGCGAACAGCAGGGGCAGCAGCACTCGTCTACCCAGAAAACCACAGAGGCTCTCGGCAGCATGTGCCCTCAGCCCAGCTCAAAGGCAGAGAGAGAGGCAGAGAGAGAGAGAGAGAGAGAGAGAGAGAGAGAGAGAGAGAGAGAGAGAGAGAGAGAGAGAGAGAGAGAGAGAGAGAGAGAGAGAGAGAGAGAGAGAGAGAGAGAGAGAGAGAAAAAACACGCTGGATGGACAGGAGGGAGACAGAGTGAAAAAATGAGCAAGTGTAAACACACACACACACACACACACACACACACACCATCCCTGCCACTGTGCATTCTGCCTAAGTGCTTAGTCAAACACTTTTAAAGATGCATAGAAAGTATCGTTGCGGAGGGTTTGAGTTGGTGATGGAATCAGAACCTTTTTCTCTGGAAATACTGCAATAATTATGCAGAAATCATTAGCCTTGACTAATGTGCTTTGATTGGGTGCATAGTGTTTTGTATTTAATACGTATTGAGGGACGATGTGTGCCTCAGTGTGGCGCTGTGAGATCTGAGAAACACCAGCCCACTCCGAACAAGCCATCAGGGTTCTTCAAAGGAGAAGGAGCAATAACAGAAGCATTTTTCATAATAATAATAATAATAATAATAACAATAACAACAACAACAATAATAACAACAACAACGACACACAAACACCCTCTGTTCTCCGCTCAATTCAGCCTTGTGAGTAAGCCCTGACTGTGGCACCAATTCTACTCCTTCAACCAAGCTTCATCAGACCTTTCAGTAGTGAAAGCAATCCACATTCAACTCCACCCAGTAAGAGATGTCTAACCCACAAACACAAGATTCAACTGTAGGGAAACAGAATCTGAAACTCAGTTTTTACCACCACCCCAAAAAACCTCCGACACAATATTTCCACTTGAGTGCCATCGCCTCAAGGCTCCATTTAAAAATCAGTAACTCACCTGACTACCTAAACCTTCTAATAACACATGACCAAGCTTGGCAAAGAAAAACAAGTAACTTCTTACAGTACATTCTGAATCATCAACCAGTTAAACATATTATGTGCAAGTACACCTGGGCGTTCAGGCTTGCATCACTTCAAGAGACACACACACACACACACACACACACGATTAGAAACCCATATGACAGCTGTAATAAAGTGCTTCTACTTGGCAGCTGCCATACAAGGCACCATGGAAAATGACCACTGTCCTAACACTGCGATTAGTTTGGCGTAAACTCTATGCATGTTTGCTGGCATGGGATAGATACCTCATCAATCTTTATCTCTTACATTACAGCATATTTCAACATATGCATTTGAAAAATATAATTTTCATTTGGGACTATATCTGAAACAATATAACATTCATTATTCTGCTCAGTACTGTACATACTTCAATACTAAATAATCATTTCAAGGCACTGAACACTATGCTTTTGGCTTTGGGATCCCTAATAATCCTTGGGAAGTATACAATAAGTTACACCCAATGGCTGAATGTTAGTATGACACGGGAGCTGGGGCTATTGTTGTTCAACAACAATAAACAAACAAACAAAGACACAAATAATCCTTACAAACCTGGGAGCAACTGTATATCACAAACACGCCACTAGGTGGCAGGGCAGGCAGCCTTTCTGCAGCACTGGACCGCTCATATGCAATGTAACATCCTCTCCTTGGGCCTAGAGAAGACTCTGGCCTCTTAAATCAAGATGGGCATTTCCAGGACCCCATGTGCATGTTAACGGGAACTGACTGGGGGGGTGCGTTCGGCTGGCCCCGCCTTGCACATCCAAGCCCGCTTAAAAGGGGAGGGAGGAGGCACATTCCCCATAACGGCTGTGCCGAGCTCACTGGAAGAGGACTTGGAGGAGCTCTCCTCCCATTGGCCCACATGCCAAACGCTGGGAACATTTACTCAACCTGGGTCTGTTGGGGTTCGTCCACACAGTCCACCACCGAGCAAGACCCAGATCACATGACGGCACGCTCAGAGACAGGGGGGAGGGTTCAAAAGTGCAACCCCTACAACCCCCCTGCTTTGATACAAGAGCTAGGCTATAGAGGGGGAGAATAATAAAACATGTTAACAAGTTTCATACCTGAATCTCATTTCAAGGAGCTTAGCAAAAACCTGGACACGCTAACTCATCTTCAAGTCACCTTATATAAAAAAAAACTCTCAAGAATGAAGGACAGAAAGAAGTCTATGATTAAATAAAGGGAAATTGTATGGCAAATTCTACACTGCAAAGCAATGTCAACACCCTGTTCAGAAAAAACTATGTCAATTAAATTATCCTGTAGCTTCATCACTGCAGTCCACTTCATGATCTGTGGAGTGAATGGGACATACTTAAGGACCACCCTGCTCCAACCCCTCCACACCTCCAGCCCTGCTCTGGTACGAGGACAGGTGGAGGGGGACTTCTGCGGCTGGGTGGAGGTGGGCCAGTGTTTCTCCACAGCACATCCGAGACTCTCACTGCCCCACAACACACACTAATCCTGATGATAGAGGCCACACAAGTCCTTATTGTTTGGGTTTTAAGGGGCAATTTTTAAAACAAAAAGCTGTTTTTTTGGAAGAAAACAACTGGAAAAAAACAAAGTTTGGGGGTTCAAATAAAATAAAGAAAAACTCAAATTCAATGCTGTGAGACTGTAACAGAAGTAGTGTTTATATGTATTTATAGACACACGTGCACTGGGCTGACCTGTGCTGGGCAAGTGCACTGCAATGTAAACACCCACAAAACTGCACAACTTAAAAAATCACACACACCCACACACTCACTCATTTTCACACACGCACACACACAGACTCACTCATTTACACACACACACAGACAATGGAAGTAGAGTAGGAAGAGAGCCAAATGAAGAGAGAAGAGAGGAGGCGCTAAGAGAAGAGAGGAGGCGCTAAGAGAAGAGGAGGTGCCATGTCCCTATCGCTCCCTCTGAAGTGTAGGCTGTAGCAGAGCTTGACCGTGACCCTGACCTTTGACCTGGCCCTGCTGTGCTGTGCTGGGGAGCATTACATGAAGGACAGGTGGGAGCCGTTGGATATCTGCGAGGTGATGCTGGTGCTCCTGCTCATGGGCTGCTCCCCGTGGCCCCCCGACGAGGTCCTGTTCAGGGCCTGGGGGCTGTTGCGCGCCACCCCCACGCTGCTTTTTGGCATGGCCCCCGACGACGGGTGGCCCCACGGCGAGCCTCCGCTGCTCTGGCTCCCTCCCGGACTGGAGTGGTAGTAGTGGTGGCCGCTGCCGCCACTGCCGCTATGATGGCTGCCCCCGCTCCCTCCGCTGCCCCAGTGGGGCCCCTGGGAGCTGCTGGAGTGGTGTGGGCCCTGCTGCTGGGGGGCCCAGCTGGCCGGGGCCCCGGGGAAGCTGTGGCTGAGGGCCTCCGGGGAGATGTTGGCCAGCAATATGTTGCTGAAGCCCAGGCGCATGCTCTCCGAGTCAAAGGCCTCGATCTCGCGCGCCTGCCGCTCTAGCAGCGAGCGGATGCGCTCCAGGCGGTCGTTCTGCAGGGCCAGCATCTCCTCCTCGATCTGGAACACACACACGGTACACACACACACCCACGACACATACAAAATCAGAAGTGCACCATATTTCATCTTCATGGTTCATTTCTGGCATTATAACCACAATATTGTTCATTTCTGGCATTGTAACAACATAATGTCAAAATGTTAAGCAAGTCCTGTGTCAAGTTCTGTAGGTAGTGAATTGATTTGTCCTTGGTACTTCAAAATCAATAATACTCAAAAATATATTTCTGAGTCTTGGTTCTCTGAGTGTCAAGAACAGACCTGGGTAGAGCCAGTGAGTGAGGCGTGTTGAGTAGGACTGCAAGGTGTGAACAGAGGCTGAGCACAATAGCTTGATTGTGTCTGTGTGTGTGTGTGTGTGTGTGTGTGTGTGTGTGTGTGTGAGCGAGCGAGCGAGCATGAAAGAAAGAGAGCGAAAGATTAAAGTGTGTGTAAGCATGTGTGTGTATGTGACACACGGGGAGAGCGAGAAAGAAAGAAGAGAGAGAGAGAGAGAGAGAGAGAGAGAGAGAGAGAGAGAGAGAGAGAGAGAGAGAGAGAGAAAGACTGACCTTCTGTTCGAGCAGTGCCCTGCGCAGAGACACCCTCTGCTCCAGCTCCTTCCTCTCGCGCTCCTGCTGCGCGTCCGTCTGCATCTTGATCTTGCTCTGGTAGGCGTTCAGCAGCTCCAGCTCCTGCTGCAGCTGCATGCGCAGTGTCTGACACTCACCCTCCTGCGCCTCGTCTAGACGCAACTACACACACACACACACACAGAGAGGGGGGTTTTAAAACAGGAGAGGAGCTAAAATGACAGAATGGAGCTAGCAATCTTACCCCTTCATAAAATGTATTACAGTACATAACATACAAAAACATGAATGCAGAAATGGCTAAATTCCTATGCACTACGACTAGGATTAAAAGGATTAAAAGAATGGATATACACTGAAGCTTTTATTTGTGAAAGGATAGGAGATTTGATGCACCAGCTCTGACATGTGTTGATTAATTTACTGGACTTGCTGAGTAGTGTGTGTGTGTGTGTGTGTGTGTGTGTGTGTGTGTGTGTGTGTGTGTGTGTGTGTGTGTGTGTGTGTGTCCATGGCACACTCACGGCCTGCGTGGAGAGCATGTCGTTGATGGAGTGGTCGTACTGCTCGGCCAGGATGGCCAGCTTACGCGTCTGCTCCTCCTTGATGCGCTTGAGCACGGCCTTGTGCTCGCTCTTGGGCGTGTTCTCCAGCAGGTGGTTGCGCAGCGCCTTGTACTGACGCGTCTGGATCTTACACGTGTCCTGGAACTGCTTCTTGATCTGGAGCTCTTTGGACTGGGAGACGAAGCACAGACACAACAGACAGGATATGCGGATGAGATGAAGCAAGCTGTCGTGTTTTGAATAGTATCCAATGAGACTAATAGTCCCCAATGTAGGTTTATTTCATCAGCTCTTTGGAAATTAAACAGACAAGCTGATATGTTGGGCTGTTGGAGGATTCAATATCCATGACTTGCCTGTATATTGAACCTTTATTATAAGTATCCAACATAATGTTACACTGTTAATCGACTACAGCAATAGCTAATAAGTTAACTAATGCTAAGCAAGTGGTGCAATAGTAATGTAGTAAGTAGTAATGCAATCAATCTAGATTAGAGCTTCTTGGAAAGCTATTGATTTGTTTTGAAGATAGCCTCCAGTGTCACACAGTGAACCAGTCTGGCTTAATCAGCTCTCAGCTGAAGCACACAGACTGAAGGGAGACAGACAGCAGGAGGGAGAGGACAGCAAAACAGAGGAGTGGAGAAAGAGAAAGAGAGAGAAGAGGAAAGGAATGAGAGGAAAGGAAGGAGGAGAGAAGAGGACAGAGGGGCGGATGAGTCCTCAGAACTAGAGGTACCGGGGCTGCTGGTGAAGAGAGGAGGGAGAGAGAAGTGAGAGAGGGAAAGAGAGAGAGAGAGAGAGAGAGAGAGAGAGAGAGAGAGAGAGAAGAGAAGGAAAGAGGGAATTGAAGAGCAGGCTGCTGTGCTCACCTGCTGGTGGAGAGGAGTAGAGAGAAGGAATGAAAAGGAGAAAGAGGAGAGTAGAGAAGTGGAATGACTGAGGAGAGAGAGAGGAGTAGAGAAATGGAATGACCGAGGAGAGGCGGGACGAGACGAGAGCGAGGAGCAGAGCGCTCACCTTGAGGCTCTTGGGCTGCTGCCGGACCTCCATGACGTGCTTGCGGCGCAGCTCGCGCTCGCGGCGCTTGTTGTACTCCTGCTGGTTGGTGAGCTCGGTCATGTGCTGCGTGCGGATCAGGTCGGCACGCTGCCGCTGGATGATGTTCAGCTGACGGAACTCCAGCTCCTGCATGGACTCGTGGTGGCGCAGCAGCATGGCGTGCTCCAGGTCCTTCTGCGTCTGACGCTTGTTTAGCTCCTGCAGTGTCGCACACACACACACACACACACAGATTCAGAAATGTTGCAGAAATCAATTCCGATCAGATCAACTTCACACATAAACCAGGAGAGATAGTGAGAGATAAAGGGATAATCAAGTTGAGTCATTTCATAGGACAATATAAAACCAAATGTTTTAGACTATCAAAAGAGGGGGGGGTGAAAATAAATAAATTAAGATAACAACAAAAAGACAAGACTGAGCCAGCGGACAGAGGCCCAGAGATGTCCAGTGTAGTCCTCCTCACCTCCCGGGCCAGGTCCTGCTCCACATTGTGACGGGCGATGAGGATCCGCCTCTTGAAGCGGCGACACTCCAGCTCCAGGTACTGCCTCTGGCGACGCAGCAGGTTGGCCTCCTCCTCCGCCTGGAAGTGCTGGATGTTCTCCTTCTGCTTGGAGAGCCACTCCTGCTTCTCCTTCTTTGGTGTCGACTGGTTCTCATTCAGTTCCTGCGGATGGAGAGACACAGATGAAATGGGAGCGATAAAAACACGAAATGACAGAGGTAAAAAAAAAGACAAGTAAAAGAAAGAGTGAGTGATAGAAAGACAAAGAAAGAAAACAAAAAAGAAACTTGAAGCAGTGTCACAAAGTCTCATCAATGTCTGTTGTTAACATCAAAAGAATCCGAATGTTGTTGTAATCATGGCCTTTACCTCTTTCAGCTGTTCCTTGCGGAGTTTGTACTCCCTCTTTTGCGACTCCAGGAAGCTGTTGAGCTCCTTCTTCTGCTGACTCTGAATATGCTGCTGGAATTTCTTCTCATCGTTGGCAAAGGTCTTGGCCTGCAGACAAGAACACATGAATAGCACTTCAAACTAATTTAAAAATACACTATAACAACTAGATCAAGTTAATACACTAACAATACACTAACTATATCAAACATATTAAAACCATCAAGTCAAGTTAAGAGGTAAAAACAGCAGAAGTTAATAAATAAAAAAATAAATAAAAAAATAAAAAAATAAATAATCGTTAATGTAGCAGAATGAACCAAAAACGTGTTAGGGGCTACTGCTTGGCTGGGCACGTACATCTTTCTCCATGGCGACCTGGTGCTTCTTGATAAGCTTGTCCATCTCGGAGGAGAAGCTGCTGCGCTGACTCTCGAGCTCCTTGTCCAGCCGCAGGCGGTGTTCGTCCATCTCGGCCTTCAGCTTGTTCTCCAGGGCCATCAGCTGCTTCTGGTGCTGCCGCCGCATGCGCTTGTAGCCCCACATCTGCTCACGCAGCTCAGAGTCCTGCTCGTGCTCCTGGATCTGACGCGTCACCTGATGCGCACACACACACACACACACACACACACACACACACACGAATTACAAAACCCTGCCAGGCGTGACAAAATAAGGTGCATTACTGTACCCAAATGTAAAGTAGAGGACATTCTGGGCATCAAACGAGACCATTTGTCATTTCATTGTAGTGACCCAACACTAAAATAAATCAAAATCTTCTTAAATTAAGACATAAAACAAGTACATTTATCTGCCATTGGAGTAAGTAAATTGACCTTAAATTGTCTTAAATCTTCAATCTTATCTTAAATTAAAATAAAATTACTTACTCCACTAGCAGATAAATTTACTTGTTTTTATGTCTTAATTTAAGAAGATTTTGACTTTTTTTGAGTCAAATAATCTTACAAGAGAGCTCAAAGTAAGTATCTTAATACTAAAAACAATACTAACTAGATTTGTTATCTTAATACAAGATTATAACACTTGGTAAGATATAATTTTTTGCAGTGTAGTCAAAGTTATACTATACTGGGAAAAAAAAAACAAAAAAACACTACTGAAGTTTCACTTCAACGTTTGATCTGACAGGATGTCTTCACAAATCAGCGCTGTCGACTCGTACGTCAAGATGTGCAGCCACAAGATTGGATTATGCAAGCGGACACAAAACATCCTGCCCAACGCAATGTGGCCCCTCTCTGATTACTGAATACAGTCAACTGTCTATCCGTCAGCACTGGGCTATGTGACCTTTAGAGCTGGCTTTCGTGCATAAGAAAATAAAAATCTAATAAAAAAAAAAAAAAAACAGACTTCCTTTAAGACTTCCTAGAGAGAGAGAGAGAGAGAGAGAGAGAGAGAGAGAGAGAGAGAGAGAGAGAGAGAGAGAGAGAGAGAGAGAGAGCGCTCACCAGGGAGGCGGTGCGGATGGTAGCGAAGTGCTCGCGGTTGCGGAGAGGTCTGCGGGGGGTCTGACTGGGCGGAGACTGGCCCGGCTCAGAGGGCCTGCTCTGGGGCTCAGTCTCCTCCTCCTCCTCCTCCTGGTAGCTCTCCCCCGCCTGCACACACACACACACACACACACACACACACACACACAGTTGGCCTGGTGAATCAACTTTACATAAAGAGGGAAAACACATCACAAGAGACATAGAGAAGCAAAAACAACATCCACTGGGAGCAAACAGAGACAGCAGGGCAAGATGGGAGAGGAGAGAGGTGCCTACGGGTTTGAGGTGGATGACGGAGTTGTTGGACATGACTGTGCGGTCGCCCTCCAGCAGGTCCAGCTCGCTCTTGTTGTCGGCGTCGGCGGCGTCGGGCAGGCTGTTGACGGAGCTGCTCTGGGAGCTG
This sequence comes from Alosa sapidissima, assembly GCF_018492685.1. Lineage (NCBI taxonomy): Eukaryota > Metazoa > Chordata > Actinopteri > Clupeiformes > Clupeidae > Alosa > Alosa sapidissima. The sequence continues at coordinate 11,182,867 of NC_055971.1, read as the reverse complement.
GCGCTGATGGACATGCTGGGGATGGACTGGTTGCTGCCCACGCTGTTCACCGTGCCGGTGCGGCCCACGCCGCTGTGGTCCGTCTCCTGCCAAGAGAAGGGGCAGTCAGACGGGCGGTCGTACATGTCAGACAGATAGGCACACACGGACACACATACAGTACAACAGCACACAACTCAAAATGCAATGCAAATTTTACGAGTGCGCTTCAAATCATACCTCAACCTACAGTCACAGCAAAAATGTTTTGGCAGTGGCACACATTTTGTGTTTCAAAAACTATTTTTAGATTATTTTTTTCATATGTATACTGAAGAATCAAATATGAAACACACTCTCCGCTGTTGCGATATGGTATAACTGAAATGATGTTAAGTCATGGGCCAAAATGCTGTGATTTTTTTTTTTTGTTTGTGTGTGATGAAGTTTACTTTTTATGCCAATGAAGCTATGCAACGAATTATTGGTATTATGCAAAAGCTGTAGCAATATTTGTGAAACATAACATTTGCGTCACTGACAAAAATTTTGGCCACAACTATACTGTCAACATGCACATGACTCCCTACATTTCTACAAAAAACGGAGCATTCATGAACATGATGCAAGTGTCATTAGAGACAGAGAGAGACACAAATAGCGTGTGTGTGTGTGCGCGCGTGCGGTCAGCTCCACCGACCTCCTCCTCATCTGCGACCTCAGTGGTGGGGCCGTTGTGGGCCTCCTGGAAGAGGATTTTCTTCATCTTCCGGTACTGCAGGTTGTCCAGCTCGCGCACGGCGTCTTTGGTGCGCTGGATCAGGTCCATGAGCACCGACTCGGGCCGCTCACGCTGGACAAACGCATGCTGATGGGGGAGAACGGGAGGTGCGCAGAGGGGTTAGGGAGAGAAACATACAGCATAGGGCAGGAACAGAGCAGCGACACTCTCAATATGTGAGCCTGCTCACGCTTGCTCTGAAAGACTAAATGCTCATAAATGCAAATAAACGCATGACTGTTCAATCTAAACACCAGCTGCAGTAGTAAGGAAGGAGCCCCAGCAGTGGGACTCTATGGAGTCATTTCATCTTCATGTGTCAGTGTCTGCATGAGAATTCATTATTTTCATTATGCGCACGAGACATGAAGGGAAAGGATGTCCCTCAGATATACTCATGTAACAGTCAAATATATTAACCACTTAACTATTGATGTGTTTTGGAATGTAGAGGTGGGTCTCCCCCCAATTTATTTCCAAAAGTGAATCTTTCATATATTCTAGATCCATTACATATAGATTGAAATAATTCAAGCCATTTTTTGTTTTAGTGTCGATGATTATGGCTTACAAATCAAAAATCAGTTATAATACAGAAATGTTGGTTTCCTGATCCTTTAATCTCTTAGACAGGTTCAGTAAGCACAACCAATCATGGGAAAGACTGCAGACTTGATAGTTGAAATGACACTCATTGACACTAGGTCTGTGTATTGGCAAGGAAAGATGTATAAGGAAAGATATTCTAATATGTACCTGTATATGTGGACACCAAATTCATACAGTGAGTGAGCATGTCACATGGGCGTACTGTGACGTGTGAGGACTGTGATGCGTGTAACGTGATTGACACTCACTCACCTTGAGCAGCTCCTCAGAGGTGGGCCTGTCCTGAGGGAGCTTCTGCAAGCAGGAGTCCACAAAGTTTCTAAAGTAATCCGTCCTGGAGACAGAGACAGAGACACAGAGAGAAAGATAAGAAATGAAAAAGGGAGAAGATGGGAGGAAGGGAAAGAGGAGAGAAGAGATAGAAGATAGAGATGGAGAAAAGAAAAGAGCATGAGGGGGGGGGGGGGGGGTGGCAGAGAGTCAGTGACAATGACACAACATGGATAGAAAAAAAGTGTGAAAGATGTGAGAACCGTAGAGGAGGGGGGAGAGGCAGCGGACAAGAGGCTTGCTCCTGCTGCCCTCCTCTTCCCCCGGCTCATATAGTGAAGGTGAACTAAATTATGCATGAGAGGAGTAAATAGTGGCATTGGAGCCGAGGAGTACTCAGGGTTCGTACACCTATTCCAAGATCAAATTCAAGCACTTTCAAGGTCAATTTTCAAGCTTTTCCAGCACTTTACAGCGGTGGCAAATGACGTATTATATGACTATACTAACTCAAAATGATTTTTACTTTATCATTTAGAGATGGTTTAACAGACAAAATTGTGTTTCTTAATAGCGGGAAAAGAAATTAAAGGGAAACTTAAAAATGTGTCACCTGTCTGGAAGTAGACTTTGCTTGCTATCTAACTGACTGAGTCAATATACCAAAAAAAAAAAAAAAAAAAACATTACATAAATAAATAATTAAAATAAAATAAGAAAATAATCACTCAACAAATAACTATTCTTTGCTGAATATGTAAACTCAAACTAATGTTAAGGCTCACTCTCATGACAGTCAAGACTGATTATGTCTCTTTCTTGCCTACAACGGCATGCAGACAGGCCTACATCTGTCATCATGAGCTACCAACCAGTAGGCTAGAAATGCGGAGATGTGACGTTGGGTGACGTGAAGATGACTTTGTTATATAATTAGATGAATTTAACTTCTTGCCAAACGGCACGATATGCACATATGCATGGTGTTTTAATGTCCTTTCCACTTGTAGGGCCTATAAGCATTAAACCACAAAACTGAGCTGAAGTTTGAGACATGACCAAGGCCGTAGCCAGGATTCAAATACCGAGGTCAGGGGTGTTGATAGAAATACTATGGGGGTCCAGGGGCATGCCCCCAAGGAAGTAAAATGTGAAAAATAACCCCTTAAATGATGATGGTGAATATTGCGGAAGCTAATTGATAAATTGACATACATATAATGTATACATTATAGTATACATCACACTTAGAAATACAGCCTATTAGGCATATGGTACATTTATAAAAGAGCAAAGTAGCCTATATATGCTTATGAAAGACTTAACCATAGAGGGCTGTAATGTAAAGGCTATCATGATCATTTTGCCGTCTGACGTAGAAACATTTGTTCAGTTTTTTTATAACATGTTTATAACCAACACACTTTTCCCACAATATCCTACCTTTTTAGATGCACCTGTATATTTCTCCAATTGGTTTTGAGGATAGTTATACTGATCTCTGCTCCATCTTTAATTAGGAATGCCCTACTTCTCCTCATCAGAGTAGTGAATGTTGCCTGATTTCCCTTCTCCTGTCTCCTGTGTAAATAACTGACCAATAATCAATATCATGCTTAGATATCCATATAAATATCTACCATTATATCTAGGCTAGGCTACTATATGCTAGGCCTAGGCCTACTATTGGTCCATACTCAGTGCAGGTTAGCCTCCACTAAATTTCAGCATAACATTTTGAGTAGGCCTTGAAGTCAGTCTTTGTTCAGGTCTGACGATTATTTATTTTGGACAATGGATTTGTGGGTATTGAACTTTATTTGAGCTGCGTGAGACACTGTGTTGAGTCATGTCAGAGGTAGGCTATCTACAACTATGTGTTGCGTGACGGTGCGTTGATGCAAGGATAATTGTCTCGTCGGCTATTTTTTACTAATAAATGAAACTTGAAATTTGAAGAAAGAAAGGTGACCTCTATGGTAGATACGGACATAGACATGACTGGTGCGGTTTTGCATTCACATACCATAAAGTTTCGTTTCCCTCTTCAACCTAACTTTCTCCTTGTCTTCCAATGATTGGAGCTAATAGCCTATTCAATAATATGTTAGCTTTAATGGCGACCTAGCTAGCAATGCATCTGTATGACCCTACATAATTTCAGCAGTCCGAAATAGCTGTTTTCTAACCAACGCTTATTAAAACGGCAACCTCACTTCATGTTGGTGGTGCAGTCATCTGCGGTGGTGCAGTCATGTCCGACTGTGTGCAGGGGGGGGCGTTGTCACGCATGAAAACAGATCCATATACTGGGCAGATCAGTCACACACGCAGAGGCGCAAGCAAGGACCATGGTGGAGAAGTTTTAATTTTAAACTCTCCGACTTTCTGCATCTAATAAGCTTATTATTCCGTCAGAAAGCTATTTGTGTCAAAAGAAATACACTTACAATTTTAAGCATTTTCAAGCACTTTATCCGAAATGCAAGCACTTTTCAAACCTTGAAAACGCAACATTAAAATTCAAGCATTTTCAAGGATTTCAAGCACCCGTACAAACCCTGAGTACTAAGGAGCAGATTAATACTGGAGACACTCACCACTCGCTGGACTGCAGCGTGGGGCTCTCATTCTGGGCTATATGGTATAAGGCACTCATGGCATTCATGTTGAAGAGGGGAGGTTTCCTCTCAGCTGTACACATAGAGAGAGAGAGAGAGAGAGAGAGAGAGAGAGAGAGAGAGAGAGAGAGAGAGAGAGAGAGAGAGAGAGAGATGAAGAGAGAAAGAGAGAGATGAAGAGAGAAAAGGCAGAAATCATGTTAATCAACTGGCATAAGCAGTTCCATACACGTCATGCAAAAACAGTGGACCTAGCTGCATTCATCATCCATACAGGGAGTAAGAGAGGGATAGACAGACAGAGAGAGGGACACAAATATAGACAAACAGATCAAGAGATCAGGAGAGGCAGAGAGAGAGAGCGAAAGCACTAGTCCAGGCATGATAAGAAGTCAAAGCACACAGGAGAATGTGATCAACATGGTGGGTATTTTCTAGCCGCAGGGCGTGAGGTGTGCTGAGGCCTGTGACTGACCTAATTCAATACAGGTGATCCCCAGAGACCAGATGTCCACCTTGCCCTCATATTGCCCCTCGTCCATGGCCAGGATCACCTCAGGGGCCATCCTGAGAGGGAAAGAGAGAGGATTGTGGTTTTGTTTATGTCTTTGCATACCTTGCTATGACATAAAAGTCTTTAAATAATTCAATTAAATACATTTTTAAATAATAACATGTTATTGCTGATGCTATGAAACTCTACCGAATGATCACCAGCTCACTGCATTTCAACCCAAGCTTCTCCAACTCATAAATCACAACACAACACGGACTGAGTTGTTGAAGTAATTCATTTGTGTGTGTGTGTGTGTGTGTGTGTGTGTGTGTGTGTGTGTGTGTGTGTGTGTGTGTGAGGTCCGACCGCAGGCTCACCAATATGGAGTCCCCACAAAGGAGTTGGCTGGGGAGACCAGGGAGGCCGAGCCGAAGTCCGCCAGCTTCACCTGCCCCGGCTCGGTCAGCAGGATGTTCCCCGCCTTGATGTCTCTGAGAGGGGCAGAGAGCAGAAGAGACAAAAACCAAAGGGTGCGGGCTCACATTAAAAAAAAAACTCACCTTCTTCGTCCTTAATGTCTACCTGAACAATTAGATATCCAAAGGTATATGAAAAACATATTCTAAACTATGGTATGATATATGATATGGTAAACTATACATGATAATCACCACATGAAAGCACACTTACTGCATTGCAGTTCATCGCTTATTTTACAACAGTGCATGCACACACATACGCACCTGTGAATCATATTATGGGAGTGAAGGTAGGCCAACCCTTGCAGTGCACCATGAGTAATTGCTGCTATTTCTATTTCTGGTAATGGCTTCTTGTGCACTGGAACAGACAAATCAATAGGCAAATCAATGCTCTATCTCTGACTTCAAGGCAAACCCAACAGGCTTATCATGGTTGTCATTTGTGTGTGGCTGCGGGTGGTTTTTGGTCGAGTGTGATGAATACACTTACCCTCTAAAACATCCGAGGTGGATCCCAGGCAGTACTCCATTACCAGCTAAAAAGACAAAGACGCATGTTAAGTCCACTGTCAAACAGCAAACAAAATCTGACCATGTGCCTTTTATCAGAAATGCATTAGATTAAGCCGGGGGTGACTGCCAGCTTTGCCTTTAATAATACAGACAAGCAGAGGGATCTGGAGATTGTTTCTGTTCTGCAAGTGTGAAATGAAAGTGCTCCTCCACTGCCACCTCAGTGGGGTACTCCAACCACACTGGTAGTGGGAAAAGTGTATGGACTCAACAGATTCATTACTAGACTGCTTCTTAAAACAAAGTACCAAATTTCTTTTTTCTTTAATTACTTTATTAGCATATTTCATCAGCACATTTCAGCCCATCAAACATTTTTTCATATTACATTGAAAACTTTTTTTGATAAAAAATATGCTGAAATTCTTGAGAGCTGTTTAAGCAATTCTAGTAAAGGCGGTAATGCTATTGCTAGAATGGTTTGCTATTGCCAGAATGGAGAGGACGGACTGGACTCTCACCCATGCTGTATGCTCACGCAGGTAGCACCCTTTATACTCAATACTGTTGGGGTGCTGGATTTTCTGAAGAAACTTCACCTCCTTAATGATGTCTTGCCATTTCTGCACATTACACAGAGGAAAAGAAAAACACAGGAGAGAAAAAGGCACAAAATCACAAACAACAAAACACGTAGTTGCTAACGTGACGCACAAAAGAATAGGAAACTACGTTAACAACAACAACATTCTGCATCACGCTTGCTAAATCTATGCACATGGTTTCAGTAATCGTCAAACAGGTTCTCTGTTACTAAAAATAAAAAACACACCACCCCTGGACTACTGTTTGCATCACTGTCATCCCAAACGCTTTTTCTGTCTTTTTTTTTTTTTTTTAAAGAACAAAGTTTCATGACGCATTTGACGCCCCAGCCTCGCTTACTCTGTGAGCTCATCGCTCCGAGTTCTGAACCCCCTGCAGCAGCGGCAGGCAGCTCTAGGTCCAGAAAACTCGGTCTACATTAGCGTAGAGGAGGGGCGAGCCCCCTCACACTCTCTCTCTCTTTCTCTCTGTTGCGCAGAGGGTGACTAAAGCAGCTTGACCTCGAATGAGTAACACAGAAGCGGCAGAATTCTTGACTCCAGCATCTCGGCTGCATACGAGGCAAAATCCATATATAGCAATGGCACAGAAGGGGCATGCTAAGACCAGACCAGTTTTAACCAGACTGCAGTTCAGTCAGTGCAATCATTAGACCTACATTGTTTAGAAAAACAACTTTGTTTCCCCCCCAACCGGATTCTTCTTCCTATGCAACAACACTAGTATAATTTCATGTAAACATATTCAGAGTATCTTTAGGTGTACGAAAGACCTGGATTAGTAGAAGTTTGCCCATTAGCTCCACACTGTACAACCAGCACGAAGTAGCCCGAAAGTAACTACACCTTGTTCTAGCATAACACACGAGTCCATTAGAGTCACTCCTCACCCTGTAAACACCAATGTTTGAACAGAACGCATTCTGAACATACTGTTGAAAATGGTGGCTCACCTCATTGCACTGTTTCCCACTGTAGGACATCTTCTTGATGGCCACCACTTCTGAGGTCCGCACATCCCGAGCCTAGGGGGACACACGTCACATGACCACTTAATCACACGCAAACACCACTGTTGTGACATCTGACCACTGGAAGGACCAGCAGCAATTCAGCTCAAGTTGTGAGGATTTTTCTTGGTTGGGAATGACGTTTGTGCTTCTGTCTTCACGGAATATGCATCCCATTTATTTAGCTCACTGATATAAAATAAACGGCTTTGAGTTCATCTGTATACCCATAATCCACTGAACCTCAGCACAAAGCTCAGGGTTACTGCTTGGCTACTGGCTACTCACAAAGTAGACGGCGCCGAAGCTGCCATGGCCTATCTCACGGAGGTCGGAGAAGAGCTTCTCGGGGTCCTCCTTGAAGAAGAGCTCGGCGATGTCGGGGTCCTTGAGGCTCCCGGCGCGGACGCCCTTGTGCATGCTGGGAGCGGGGGGCGGGCGAGGGGCCGCAGCACAGCCACCAGCAACTATCTGGGTCTGCGACTGCGACGCGACAGCCCCCACCGACGGCTCATCTGCAGGACAGCGGCTGCATGCAGATCCACACCTGAGACAGAGAGAGAGAGAGAACAGAGATCCAGCTGTTAGAGGGGACGCAGCATGGAGAGAAAACATGTAAACATTCCATGTGTGAGATATGTGTGTGTGTTAATTATAGGCATAAGGGTGGGTAGCTGTGTCAGGGCTAGCGAGCCCAGGAGAGAAGGCCACTTATAGCTCCAGGTTCCCACTGAGGTGGCCGCACAGACGCGATATGTGTGTGTGTGTGTGTGTGTGTGTGTGTGTGACTGAGTGAATGAATGCGTGAGTGAGTGTGAGAGAGAGAGAGAGAGAGAGAGAGAGGAGAGAGAGAGAGAGAGAGAGAGAGAGAGACAGATAGAGGATCATGTAATATGTTGGCATCTCAGCTCTGTGCCCAAGTTGTTTAATGGTGAAGAGGAAAATAGAGAAAGAGAGAAAACTCTGATAAAGAGAAAAATAATCAAGTGACCCAGACAGAGAATCACATACCACATGGGGATTGAATCAGCCTCTATGAGTGACAGACAGACAGAGACAGACAGACAGACAATCATGTAATATATTGTCTCCTTTGCCTTCTCATCTCTACCCGATGTATCTAGTGCTGAATGGATGGCAAGAGAGCAGGAGAGAAAGAAAAAGACGACTAGAAAAGGGTGAGAGGGAGGGACCCAGAAGCACACACACAGAGGAACACTGAAGGAGAGCCAGAGACAGGAAGTGAAGAGGAGACACCCTCGAGCGGCAGCCACAACACCCTCAGCACACTCCCAGCAGGTCTCTGCCGTGTCCACACACACAAGCCTGGAAAACCACACACACACACACCCCTCTGTGATTGCCATCACTGATTATCTGCACTGTCGTCGCTGCCAAAAGCACTTCATGCCATCCAAACAGTTCGGTCACCTCACTAGTTCTAGTGAGAGATGGGTGTCGGAGTCTGCCTTGATTTTCACTCTGCCAGGATGAGTGATGTGTGTATATGTGTGTGGTGCGTGTGTGTCTGGCCACTTCAGGGAGTGATGCGGGGGTAGCGGAAGTGGGCTTGTCCGAGCCGTGTGTGTGTGTGTGCATGTGCGTGTGTGTGCATGATAATTATAGGCATAAGGGTGGGTAGCTGTGTCAGGGCTAGCGAGCCCAGGAGAGAAGGCCACTTATAGCTCCAGGTTCCCACTGAGGTGGCCGCACAGACGCAATGGCGTCTGGAGAGAAAGAGAAAAAAAATCAGCCCTCTGGTTGCCATGGCGATGGTACCTCCTGCACATTGTGGACTGACTGACTCCAACCCAGCATCAACCAATAGCCCAACACTACCCCCGCAAACTCCCTCCCTAAATACATAAATAAATAACACCAAACTCCCTGGTATCCTGCCTCTTCAGTCTTTGCGCTGGTTTGCTACCTTGAATGTGCGATCCGCCAACGCAGGCCTGGCAAAAGAGGCTTGCATAAGCACAGGTGAGAAGCACAAGGGGCATGATAGGGACACGGCAGCGCAGGAACAAAGCATACCGCTCGCACAAGTCATCAGTCACACTGCCAACGACAAAGAGAAGCATCCTTTCATCGCCGCGCTGACCAATAAATCTCACTGTGGCACATGACATCGCCCAATAGATTCATTACCAGTTTGCTTCTTCAAACAAATAACAGGAATTCCTTAAAAAAATTAACTGAAATTCTTGGGAGATCTTTAAGAGAAAACCATCACTGTCTGTCACTGAATTGCAATGGAAATGCCAGAATCGTCCGATTTGTGCAATTCTCACCCATCTTAATAATGCCATGGGCAGAGTTCTCTCCGATCCCACAGACACGTTCAAAGCATTTCTGGTGTTGAAATTCATAATTGCAAAACAGTTCTGCTATTTTGGTGCCCTGACTAGAGGCACAAATGGACATTTGTCAGCAGGAAGGCGTCAGTCACACTCTTTTCTCATCGCCACAACACAGTCATAACGTAACGTTACACAACGTAAACAACTGCACAGTGGCTCTGGGCTTTTTGGGTGTGAGGGCAAAAGCCTTTTTTTCTAACTCAGCAATTTCCTGATTCCAATCAAGTAGTTTCCCCCCTCCTTTCAAACCACTTTTAAAGGCCATATACACCACCACCATATAGGCTAGTCATTATGCCATGGCCATTCATGCTTGCATTTAACAAGTGCTCTCTCTGCTTTCTTCCCCAGTGGGGTTGCAATGCTCCATGACCAAACCCCCTTCAGTTCACCCAACAGTGGAGTTACAGCATGCAACACTGTGTCCTCGTTTTTAAATAGCATTTCGTTTATTACTGCTGCTTGGGCAATGCCCCTCCCCCCCCCCCCCCATTCCCATCTCTTCAGTCTTCACACACACGGCACAGCTCAGATGATCAGCTTCACAGACACAATACTGATGACTGAGGTCTGATGTTTGAGTCACAAGACTGGCCCTCGCTCCCCCAGGCCGCCCAGCTAGAACAGAAACCAGCTCTCAGCTCACACACACACACATACATATAACTCAGGCATGCACAAAAACAAAACAAAAAGCAAAACAAAAACCACATGTCTCAGTGTAAAAGAACAGACAAATTTAACATTTACACACACAAAAAAAGAAAAAGAGACGCATAAAACTTAAATACATTAGAAGGTGGCAGAGCGTTAAAGATCTTGACTATATGGCCATTACTTAAATTCTATAAATGTCATTACACCTTTTCCTGACTTCATCAACACATCAACTACACTACACTCATAACCATGACAGCAAGTGAGGAGTAATTAGCAACCCCAAACTGTACAGAAACGCAAAGCCCATAAGAAAACAAGTTTCTGACATCGTCGCCATTCTGTATTCTGTGGAACTCTCTCCAGTCCAGCGTCCAGTCTGGTGGCGGCGCTGTGGCCCTAATCAGACTGGGGGAGAGCAGACAGAGCCGGGGCCCTGGGCTGGTAACAGGCTGACTGACACCATTGCGTGCCACTGAGCACACACAGATGGCAAGAATGCGACAGGGCAGGACAACAAAGGGCAGGAATTCCCTCCGCACGTTCTCCCTGTGCATACAGTCTGCACTCCACTTCCTGGTCTGGCTGCTCTCAGCTAATGCCAATGGGGAGGTGGGGTGGGGTGGGGGGTCATTTCAACCTCTTCAGCACTGCCATACCGCACACAGAACAATAACAACAACAACAACAACAACAACAACAGCACACTATTGAATACTTACAATTTACAATTAGAGCTCAGTAACCCCCGACCCCTGCAAATATTTAATGAGCCTTACTGTTGAAACACAATACTGCATCTCCATACAACTGACAAATCCCTGTCCCACACGGACACCGTCAGATCACACCAAACCATTTCTGACACCCAGCAGATAGAGTACTAAGATTAATCTTCTTATACTGTAAAACACTCTGATACGTCATAGCCTACTACATACATACAACCATTTGCTGATAAAGAGAAGCTGCAAGAGCTTAATTGATAATTGGCCTACATGCTGATTAATCACTCAACAGATCATTGCTCCCCAGTGTAATGTAATAATTAGAGGTCTTATTTCATACAGAACCCACTTTAAGGTACATCCTCATGCCCCGTCAGGCTAGTACTCTCAACATGTGCATGTTATCTTACTGCTTCACTCTGTACAAAACAGAATCATGTACGATGCTCCACATGAATGAATACTGCAAATTATAATGGTCATCCCAGACACAAAATTATAAGGGGGGTGTGTGGGGTGGGGGAGGTATCACACCATCCATTCAACAACATTTTCATTTCTAGGCTCACACACACACACACACACACAGTAAACAATGTTTATTCCACTGAGGGTGAGACGGTGTTCCCATCTGCATCATGTCCACACACTGCGCTGGCTGGCTAAGGTCATTACGGCGGTGTCACAGGCCTGCTCTGGATTACGTATGTGCTGGAGCCACGACTGCTGTTGCTACCCACACGCCCGCCTGCATGTCCACCCATGGCCCAGCCCTGATCCCTCCCTCCCTGCCTCGCCCCCTCCCCTTCCTCCCTCTGGCCACCAGCTCGCTGGAGAGGCCTGAAAAGCCGCTTTGTGGGCCCCATTCTCCGACGTACATTCGTAATCATGCAAGGCCTGGCTCGGGGATGACGACAGTGTCATTGGATATTCTGCACACGGGCCACCACATTTACATGTGCACAATGTGTCAATTAATGAGCGGGCCGGGATGAAGACTGAGCTTCGACATAAGATGCTTAACTTTCATGATGGCCCGCAGATATAATGTGCTGCATGCACGCTGCTGAGGTCATGATTTCGAAGGATCAGTAGGAACGTGATGTTTACTAGAGTTCGCAAATCTGGTTTAAAGAACATATTTTATTCTCCTTAGGTGAAGTACAGTCAGATTTTGTCATTAAGGTTGGTAACTAATAGGCCTAGCTGTATATGGAAGGAAGATTGACTATAAAAATTAGGTTAACTATACATTGGCCCATCATGTTAAGTCAAAATCTAAAGAAAAGATTTCAAGATGTGGCCTACTGAAAACATAACTGTTAGACGAGGAGATGATGAATGTTAACCAATTGAAATATTTCTGGTGGGTTCATCACTAATGGAAAGCAGCAAACATTCCATGAATATCATGAGAAACATGTTCCCTCTTTCTTCAAAGACTCTCAGACACACTCAGGTCATGTGATGCCCAAGCTAAAAACATTTTTGATCTGTTTATTTGCAAACCTTAACTGCTTAATGGCCTTCAAAGGCCAGCCTCCTACAACAGACCTAATGTCAGGTCAATAGTTAATATCCCACAGCAAGACAACTTTCTACGCAAACAACCTGATATTCAAATTGCCCAATACCCTAAAAACTGTTGAAACATTTGCTTAAACTAAGATTAGCTGTAGAAAACCTTTCATTCCGACAACAAGAGATGTTTGCTTTGCGTGACACATTCCATCTTCAAATAAAAGCTCTTGGAGAACTATCCATGGATCATGGGACATCCCATTCATTATTAAAGAGCTCTTATCATTTGATGACTGGGATCCAGCAAACTTCGCTTTTCATTTTTATGACACTATTGTCTGGTAGTTCCCAAGAGGGTTTCAGCCGAGTGGCTAACACGCCATAAACGTCCACTCTGGGGAGAGTTTAACACCACACTCACACTACAAACTAGCAATGAACAAACAGAAGATAAAACTTGTTGTACAATCCATTAAATGTTATTTGATACAGCCTAACATTAAGTTTGTGCTGTGCATTCAATGATCAGGCTGTTCTGGTACCACTGGCATTAGCTGTACAAATAGTCAGTAACAGGAAAAAACGTATGTAGGAATAGACATTGTTGCTATTAAGTTTGCTTACAAACTTTCGTTGTAGATTCTTAAAACTTAGCCATCTTATTATTAATATTTAGGCTAGTGCTGCCCAAAATTAAGACTATTTCAGGTGCAAACTTAAGTGCCTGATATTGGCGGATCTAACAGTGTGGACTGGTGGTATAAGCGCTTTATCAGATGTAACTAAAAGTAGCTTTAAACTAACTCCCATGCCAACTCGAGACAAAACAACACTCTGCAGAGGTTTTCAGATTAACAAAATCAAATTTAATGAAGATTATCCACCCGGTGACTGAACACAATTCATTGTACATGATATGGTATGAAACCATGTATGTCAGTCAGGCCTGCATTTTCTAGCATGTCCTTTCATGGCATAGCTGGCAGATGATGGTATGCATGGTCAAACAGCAGGGGCTGAGCTGAACTGAACTGAAGTGTCCAGGAGGAGGAGGAGACAGAGAGAGAGGGATGCTTTAAGCGACAGCAATGAGGTCAGAGACAGACAATTGCGGGGAGACAAGGGACCGTGTCTCCTCTGCACAGAGACATCATTCAGTCGAGCGTTCACACACATTTCAGTTTGCATGTTTCTGTGTGATATACACCCAAAGACAAATAGGCCATGGCAACAATGCCCAACAAGAGCTTTTCACCACAAGGGTTCTGGCATCCACAAGTACCCCCTTTAAAACGATTTCTTCCAGTGGATGAACAAGTATATCAACACCACCCAAATGTGTCTTATAGCGCACACTGTGTGACAGTATGCCTCTTGTGGGGGGGAGAGCTTGTTGCTCCATAAAACATGACCAAAGGGAACACACCCAGGAAAGTCAAGGCATAATGCATGGCCTCCATATGGAAGTGTGTGCCTGATGAAAGGTTCCTATTTCAGTGGGAGGGAGGCAAATGAATCTGGCACCAGTGAGTAAGCATGTGCTTACACCATCAAAGGCAAAAAGGTTAGAGACTTAATGAACCAGTAACATGTGGACATGAAGGCAACTTCTTAGTAATAATAGGGTAGAAATTACATCCACATGCCACAATGTCACGTCATGAATAATAGAGTATTGCAAAAGCCTACATACTTTTATCGACTTAATTACACAAAAGATTTAGAATTGAGTTGTTTTTGTCGTCGCTCTATACCTGAACTACTGCATAGGGCCTGTCTTTCATGACTTGCTGATCTGTCAGCATAGTAGTTTCAGGGGAGATGAGTCAACGTTTGACATGAGGAAATGAAGACCAAATCCGACGCAATAGTGCTTTGTAATCATAGCAATTGTACATAGTTGATTTTGGTTAACATCGTAATAAGAAGCATAGCATATTTAACATCTATCGGTTAAAAAAAAGTAACGTTATTGACAATACAAGACATTTGTCACACAGCATAGGGGAAACGGTGGTCTCCACACAATTAGGCGTTGTTCAGAAACAGGATGAGATGCTTGCTCACGGAGGCTGACAAAATAAATAATACTTGTTGCAATATGTCACAGCCAATTTGGCAACTCGTAACTGCTTAAAACGACCAAGCTAGCCAGCCATTCTAGCTAGTATAGTTAGCTACCCTATGCCAAATTGGCAGGGTTACACTGGACCACCTGGGTCCCAGCTTAACATTAATTGGGCATGGCACTATAATACCATGTCATTTTCAATCTTCAAATAATTTGCATAGCCAGGTATAGATACAACATCACTAATGCATCTTGATCGTGGTTAGATACCTATAGTGCGAGCTTACAACCACTAAACTTGACTAAGGCCTGTACTCTGGCTAATGTTAGACATCCACTAACGTTACAGTTAGCAAACGTCAGCTAGTAAGTTAGCTAACGTTAGCTAACATTATAAACCAGCGGAGCTACCTAAACAGATACACATTAAAATGTTGGCAAACGTTGATGAGTGAGAGATTAGCTGTCTACATAATGACTCATGCAGTTTATGAATCAAATATAATCAAAATGTCACGAGTTAGCGATCAGTCATTATTGGGTAACATTGACTTATAATGTTACTCAAAGACAGACAACTTCAGAACTTCCAGAACTAGCTTGCTATTTGCTAGCTAACAAATAGCTTTAACGTGGCAGTGTATTTGGCTACTTATGTCATGAAGTTACATCATTTATCAACTTATAACTTAAAATACAGTAAGTCTGACAACAATTAACTGAATATCTACTATGTTAGCTAATTGTAGGTGGTTCTTCTCGCTGGCTCTCCCAAGGCAAAAGTTACTTGGCCGTTCATAGACAAGCGGGCTGGATACCATAGCTAGTTAGCGAGCCAGCTAAATCTGCTCATACTAACGTTAGTGCAGCTGCTGAAGAATGTAAGGCGGTAACTCACCCGTCCGACAGGCCAGTTTTAAGAGGACTGAATATTGCCTGGAATCAAGAAGTGCTGTCCATCCAGATCAGAGTTAGGATAAGTCTGTTGAAGGTCCAAACTGGCCTTCGATCGAGTTTTGACGCGTATTTAATCGACAGGGTTTGATTATAACTTAACGTTCCTGATTTTGCTAGTTGACAATGTTAAAACTCCACCCCAGGGCTAACGGTGGCCCAGAAGCTTGATTTCCCCCTCACAGACAAGTCCTAAAGATGGCGGCCAGGCAACTCACTCCCTCCGTGTCAAATCCGACGAGGAAAATATGAGGGAACACTCCTAAAAACAATCTAAAAACTAGCTGCAACCACGCCCTGTGAGAAGTCCGATGGCTTACAGGCCTCGCAGTATTAGATGGAGTTTGCAGTTATATTTCACTGTTTGTGTTGGGACTGTGATTTTCTCTCCCCTCCTCTTCCCGTCTGTTCCTGGAACGCCAGTTCCGCCCTCTTTTTCCTTGGATGCATTCTACAGCCTGTGAGGGACATCAACTGTATGCATTTTTTTTAAGTCAAAACCCAATGATATGTGGTGAATCTTGACAATTTTTAAATACATGAAAATGCAAGTTGACCGTTGGCAGCAAATAAGGATGCATACTACTAATAACACTTAACTATACAATACATTTTTAATAGGCTGCATTAATGGTTATTAGGCATGGTCCCCTTTGATTCTGATGATTCAGGCCTAGGCCTAATAAGAAACATGAACACTGCTGAACATATTAGAATCGAATTATATATATTTTTCTGTTAACAGAAAGGACATGTCATGTTTTGTTTAAACTACATGCATATACACAAACTAGTCAGTATTTAATATTAAGCATGAGGAATTCAGACATTTTTCTCAGTAGGCTAAATCAGTTGTGATGAGTCAGTGAAAGGTTAAAACACTGCACAGGGTATACATCTTTTTGCCTAAACTACAAGCCACCAATTGGTGTGCAGAACAGAAATCAAGACTCTGGATTGGCTCTAGGCTGGCCAATCCGCTCTGATTGCAAGAGACCCTGGTTCTTTGCTTCTGTATCCAGGCGAACATGGAGCTTTGAAGCTTACTGAGGATGTAACATGAATGGGAAATTCAGCTCAGAGAGTACAGTGGGGTTATGCTGCATTTTTTATTATGCTAACAGACCCTGTAAAGTGTTATGTAATCCCTTGAGAAGCAGAGCCTAGGAAAAACAGATAATACTGCATGGCTGAGTGAAAGGGTTTGCATAGAGTAGATTTGACACTATTTCTGCCATTACTTTTATACAGCATTGTTAAATTAAAGACTATTTTCAAAGGTAAAGAAGACAACCCACTGAAGCTTAAATTATAACATTGTGTATCAATAGTAGGTAAATATCTATATAATAGTATATATAACCTATGTAACATAAGTCAATGTCATTAAGAAATGAATGTGGAAATAGACTATTTGTGTTATTTGTTTGTTATGTTGTTGTTGATTAACACAACGTTAAAAGACAATGGTAGATATGTTTCATCTCAAATAGCTTATCTTATCAAATCTCACATATCTCAAATTCATTTCATTTGTCCATTATAAATGCTTTCCAGTTCTGTAGGAATGATTTAAGAATGGATCACAACATAAGAACAATGAATGCAGAACTGCAGATCCTGTCTGAGAACTTCCTCCAAACCATATCTCTCCCTCATGGCATTTCCTGAGATAGACCCCACTGGACTTAGCCTACAGAATGAAGCATACCATGTCTATGTGACTGTCCTCTGCATCCTAATAGGAAATATGATGTTTGGAAAGAGCAGAGTTAATGGACTTAAATGAATGAGTTATTAAAAATGTGAAATGCAATAGGATTAAATGCACCATCGGTGCTAGAAATGGGCATTCTGGACAATTAACTCAATGCTACCACCTAGAGGACACACTGGTTACTTGCAGATATTTATTTCCCCTTTTTTGCCACATGAGTGTCCTCCAGTGTTTCCTTAAGAAATAACAATTTTGTCCTAAAGGTCTGTGTGTTTGTTAAAATCTCCGACCTGAGACTATACAGACATGTATATTACATTTAACCCTCATGTTATCCTTGGGGTCAATTTGACCCCCAAGCAACGTTTAACATCATAAATTATATGGTTCACTTTTTTTTTTTGCTTCATGTTTCATGACTTTTCCTCAATTGAAGGGTACAACAGAGTTAGCATGACATTTGTACAACAATTTGTTTTCAATGTCCTGTACAAATATTTTGTACATTGATGTTCCTTGGGGTCAGTTTGACCCCAGCTGTATGAAACATAGGATACATGAATATTTGACACATTATGGATATTATTATTTGAATAGTATGAGAACATATTGTTATTATCATTATTACATACACAAGTACATATTACATATAAGTCATTTTGGCACTGTATAAGTCAAAAGGGGAAGCAACAGCAAGCCTTTGGGCTGCTGACACTGGATGGGCAATATTGCCAGCCAGGGTTCCAAGGTTCATAAAGGGGTGTGTGGGGGGGTTTGTAGGGCTTTTGATGGTAAGATTTGAGGATAACACAAGGGTTAAAAAGCTGTGGCAAAGGGATTCAATGAAACTAAAAGATGTAGCCTAGTAATGTAGCCTATACACCAGGCTATAATATAGCCACATAGGTCTAATATGGATTTTTTATTCCCAATACAAAGGCTTCCAGAAATAGGATAGAATAGAATAGAATAGAATAGAATAGAATATCTTTATTGTCAGTACACAGGCACAACAAGATTAAGTTGGCAGCATCCCATTCCCAACACAATTCCATGAAAGACAATGATTAATAGCAATGATTTATCAAACAGTAGTCCTATAGTCAGTGTCCAACAAGGCCTAAATAGTACAACAGCTCAGTGCAAAACTTGAGTGATGCATGGCAGCCATTATGTGCCAGAATGCTCACCACACACACACACACACACACACACACACCACCTTGAGGTGGAGAGTGAGGGAATACATTAATGAACCAATGACACTGGGGGATGATTAGGGGGTCAGATTAATGAGCTAGGTTGAAAATTCAGCCAGAACACCAGAGAACCAGTATAAATGCCATGGGATCTTCAATGACCACAGTAAGTCAGGACCTTAGGAGTCAGTATACATGTATGTACATGTATATTCTATTTTTAAATGAAATTTTAATTGAGCGAGTTTAGTTTGTTTTGGGCAAAGACAGGATGATCCGTGTTAGCTGCAAGGCCTGTTCCTAGACAGCAGGTGGCACTCACATAATTATGTAAAACGAAATCAACAGCACGCGAAGAAAAAAGGCCGCGCATGAAAATTACGTCATCTAAAGTTTGGAGTACACGTGGGAAGAAGATGGCTCCGAGTGAAGATCAACAACAGGCACACCGGCCTGGAGTTTTTAAACAGAAAAATAAAACACACAAGCATGGCAAGCATCGGACGAAAGGCGAAATTGGGCGGGAGAACAAAGGTGAGATTATTAATTGGCTTTTAAGGCTATTGTTGATGATTAACGACATCGTTAGCGGTAGGCTACTAGCTGACATTGCCATATTCACACTTGGAACCACCACGTGTGTAATAACTCCATATGCTCTAAACCGACGTGACATGTGAGATAATAATAATAATGTGATAATAATGATCATTCCTGAGTTTGTTGTTCGTGCGAAAAGAGAGTGGTCGACTTAACGAAATGTAACAATAAGTTGTGGTTATTGACAGGCCGTGTTGCAGTCATGGCACTTACTAAGAAACAGCGGAGAGAATCGAGAAAAATGGACCGAAGACACAAAGCGAACCAGATACGTCGGAATAAGAAGGATATGGTAAGGAAAATGCATACGCGTGAATTGTTCTAACAATAGGTTATCCGTCATACGCGCCAGCATCATTGATGGGTGAGATATTCCGGTGTTTTGATTAGGTCCTGACAGAGAAACGGCGTTTGGGCAGCAAAGATGGACCCCCACATTTAGTGGCAGTCGTAGCACTCCATGCTGATGTGGAT
Organism: Alosa sapidissima; assembly: GCF_018492685.1. Taxonomy (NCBI): domain Eukaryota; kingdom Metazoa; phylum Chordata; class Actinopteri; order Clupeiformes; family Clupeidae; genus Alosa; species Alosa sapidissima. The sequence continues at coordinate 11,163,217 of NC_055971.1, read as the reverse complement.
GCTGCAGCTGTGACACGGTTGCTCAGAGCAGAGGGGGCCGGTGGATTGGTAAGGGACGATCAGGGAGTGAGTGGGGCAAAGGACAGTTTTGGAATGATCCTCCCCCGATTTAAACAGAGGTTCATCTTTCACCGACCAGACCCATGTGAGTAGCAAATTAATGTTTAGGTGTGATTAGATTTCTGCTATTTGTATGTTGTTTAAGATCTCTATAATTGTCCTGCTCTCACTTTACAGCTGACCTTCACTCCCTCCTTGATGTGGCAAAAGTTGCAGACAGTCTCATCTTTGTATGTGAGCCTTCAGCTGGTTGGGACAGTTATGGAGATTACTGTCTGTCATGTCTATTTGCACAGGGATTGCCAAGCCATGGTAAGCTTTTGGTAGATCCATCTTCACCTTAGTGAATCAACTATTGCTCAGTGGCAATAGCAATGTTAATGTTAAAAATCTAAAACAAAAAAGAGGGAATGTCCACACACTGAAGTTTAGCTCCCCAGTTTTTTCATTAAAAACAGCAATGTTTTAAACCTGTCTGGATCTTCTTAAGGCAAATGTTAAAAACCGGCAATATCACAAGCAAAATCCCTTTGTCAGGCTGAATTTTATACACAGTTGTCTGTCACCATAAGAGCACTGCATTCACATCCTTACATTTCAGTAACTTCCATATGTCATGGCATTCAAATGGAGCATGGTGAGTGGTGATGGCTGTCCTGCAGTGACCTTTTTGTTGTACCTCAGCTCTGGTGTGTCAGGGAGTGGCTGTGAAGAAGCGCGCCGACTGTCGGCGGACGCTGTCCAAGCTGGTGGAGTCCCGCTTCCCCGAGGCGCGCCTCTTCCCGCTGGACTCCGACCAGGACGCCACGCTGCTGCTGCGGCACCTGAGCTCCCAGCGGCAGAGGCGGCTGGGCTTCCGCTCCCGCCGGGCGCACCTGCTAGCGCAGCGCGTGGCCTTCGCGCCCAGCCCCACAACAGGCCTGGGCACGCTGCAGGTGTCGGGCTACATACGCGGGCGGCCCATGCAGGTCAACAGGTTGGTGCACATCGTGGGCCACGGGGATTTCCAGCTGAGCCAGATCGACGCGCCCGAAGACCCGCTGCCCATCCAGGCTACAGCTCCACGCCCCGCTAAGAAAGGAGGAGACGTGGAGATGATGGTGAGTGAGGGAAGGAAAAACTCCCATTCATGCAAACAAGCATACTTTAGTGGACAGTTTGAGGGTTCAACTTCTGAGTATTTATTCTGTTGGGATTTGTAGTCTGGGAGAAGATCAATAGAATAGTGCTTGTTAGGTATGTAAGTGAAATTGTTGTTCAAACGCCTAGAAGATTTTTTTTTGTTGTTCAAACGCCTAGAAGAAGTTTTTCCAAAGTGCTTCAGGAGTCGTAGTTCTTTGTAAGTGCTGGTCGTGGACTCCTAGTTGCAGTTGGTGGGCTGTGGGAGATGCTGTAAGAAGCTGTGGGCTTTGTTTGTTTTCAGGATGGTGGAGATGGGGGTGTGGTGCGGGTGCTGATGAAGGCTGACCCGGCCAAGAGGCAGAGTCTGCAGGCGGAAGCGGAGGTGGACCCCATGGATGGAGAACAGACATGGCCCACTGAGGAGGAGCTGCAGGAGGCCGATGGTAAGTGTGTGTGTCTGTGTGTGTGTGTGTGTGTGTGTGTGTGTGTGTGTGCTTGCATGGAAAGTGGATTATGTACGGATGAGGACTATGCGTGAGTGGAAAGTTAGTGCACTCGTGATACATGGACGGTCATGGTCATATAGGGAGCAGGCATTCTTTTGGGGAAATAATGTGTGAGTGCGGCGCAGTGATTTTATATGTGTGAAATAATCGTGTTATTTTCAGGGTTACTGATATTGTTAGCACAGAATAGTTGAATAGTCAAAGTAGTCATACTGAATTTGACCATGTTGACATGAAATGCTAAATATAACCATAACATGAATCAATGTGAAAGGGGTTATGAAGGACCTTGGAGAATATGCTGGGATTCCAGCCAATTTAAGATTTATTCTAGTGCTGAGCCATTAAGAAATACACAGGATCTTCTCTAGCCCATTCTTACAGTCCCATAGACAGCGCGGACATGGTACATGGCGAGAATAAGGTGTTAAATCAATGACCTCTCTTCATGGACATGGCCATACAGGTGCTGTTGTCATTCAGACAACAATTGTCAGTTGAAAGGAGAAAATGTTATGTTTGTGGTTTTACCATGTGTCTTGTTGCATTTGTACCCAGAATGTTACTACAAACAACATTAGTTTTGTTCTCTTTAAGAAGTGCTTCCCCGTTGGGTTACATCACAAATAAACTCGACGTAAAATGAGGTCGCTCACTTTGTGTCCTCCAATCCTCCTCCAGATGAGCAGAAGAAGAGACGGGTGATGAAGGTGCCCAAAGGGACCTCGGAGTACCAGGCTGCATGGATCCTCAATGACGAACAAGAGAACGGAGACGACTATGAGGACGATGACGATGACAGCGTTGATGATGATGATGATGATGATGAAGATGACGCAGAAGACATGATGGAGGATGGAGAGGAGATTGATTCTCAGGTCAGAACAGAAAGACGAGCAACATTTGAATGAGTCTAGAATGGGAGTTTACAGGGCTATGCAAGAGGGCGGCACAGACCAGTTAACAACATGAGTGCAACATGTGGAGTACTTAATTAATATGTCTGTGGTGTGATACATTTTTCTTAGTTTTGATGACCTTGTTCCACTTAGTCATGTTGACAGTATTACAGTGGTTGTATACCACACAGTAGCCAAGCCCACTATCCTTTTTATAGAACTGCAACAGATTGTAGATGCTAAATTGTCAGTGAAGTATTTGTGACCTGACAGGGTGTAGTATGGAATTTATCCACACTGTCTGAATCATGGCGCAGGAAGTCACTGGTATGCAGGCTACGAGAAGTCTAATGTCTCAAGTGCTCAAGCTGTGAGAACAACTTGGTCCCCACGCCTTTGGAAGAACAGTCGGTGCCGCACATTGACCCAGCGTGGTTTGTTTGTGTGTCCGTTTCTATGGCGGCAGCGGTATCAAGAGGGGAGAGCGGGGGGCGGGGGGGGAGAGCCAGACAGGATGTGCTGGCCCTGAGGTCAAGCCGCTGTGGACCCCCTAGCGACGTCGTGGCCCACGGACAGATAGAAGATCTCTCAGGGTGGAGCCCCTGATGGGTAGAGAGAGAGAGAGAGAGCGAGCGAGCGTCCTACTCTGGTGACATCAGTGCGGGGGCGATTTCAGTCGCACGCCCCCACCCTCGACTGGACGGAACCGAGTGCATACGTGCCGGTGCGTCAGTGCGCCACGCAGCCCGCGGGCCCCTGTTTGTTTTCCCAGCGTCTGCCTCCCGAGCCCCTGTGCCAGGCTACTCCCCGACGCAACAATAGTGTTTGGAGCCGGGGTCCCGGGAGAAGCCTCGCCGGCTTCCTGCTCTTTAGACACGGCTTCCCGTCCAGGCCTGGAGAAGGGGGGGGGGGGGGGGGGGGGGGGGGGGTCGGCGGTCGGATGGCCATTTATTTATATCGGGGCTCGCACTTTGAACGCCAGAATGGGGGAAGCTCTTTATGTTGTAGTAGCAGGGCCCCACTCAATTTATTTTCATTGGGCTTGCAATTAGCATAGTGTTTGATGTCTGTGTGTATGTGACTAAAGGAGCACAAAAGAGAGGGCTTTTTCTTTCTGTTCAGTGGGAGATGGGAACAATGGGGGAAGTGGTAGAGGGGATGATGGTGGTGGTTGGTGATTATTATTATTATTGCACCTGCGATTGTTCGGCTTGGTTATGAGTCCGGTGTGAAGGTAGGGAGGGGGGGGGGGGGAGCCCCCCCACTGCTTGCCTTCCATGTCCGACCACACCAATCGCGTTTGGGTCAGAGAAGGCACCATCACCCTTAGTGGTGCACTTCAAAAGGGTATTTTGACTTTGAGGCACTTGCCGTTTATTGGACTTGTTATATCCGGTAATTCCCCACAATGTTGTATTTTTAGAGAGAGAGTGTGTGTGTGTGTGTGTGTGTGTGTGTGTGTTTGTCTAAGGCTTGTTGCTTTCAACCTTGTGTCTCTCAGGATGCTGGCTCAGGCTGTGGCTCCGGAGATGATGAGGAGGAGGAGGAGGAAGAAGAGCTGAAGTCCTCGGATAACGGTGGGGTCGACCAGCGCTACGACGAGGCCATAGATCCGGCGGAGGAGCAAGATGGGTTGAAGCGGTACCGCGAGGCTCGGGCCCACCAGATGTTCCCCGACGAGATCGACACACCTTTGGATGTCTCTGCCAAGACCAGGTAAGGGCTACAGAACCTCGGTGGATCCAGGAGAGTTCAAAGCAGAGTCCCCCCTCCACTCACACACACACACACACACACACACACACACACACACACAGTCCCCAGCTGACAGACCTATAACCTGGCTCACAGTGCTGGAGGCCCTTCACAGGCCAGAGCGTTTATGAATTGGACATTTCCTCATGTGGCCCAGGGGAGGTCTGCTAACCGCCTGGCCTCACCAGGGGAGGAAGGCCGAGGAGCACAAGCCGCCTGTCGGAGCACTCCACAGGCCAGGCCCCGGGAGCCATCTGGGTCCATGTGTTTGTGTCATACAGAGAGCAGGCCTGAATTATGCTTCATCTCTGTCTGATCCTCTCTCTCTCTCTGTGTGTGTGTGTGACAGGTTTCAGCGTTACAGAGGATTGAAGAGTTTTCGTACGTCCCCCTGGGACCCTTTGGAGAATCTGCCGTTGAACTACTCGCGCATCTTCCAGTTCCAGAGCTTTGAACGTACGCGTCGCCGTGTGCTGGCAGAGAGCAAGGAGGAAGAAGAGGGTGCTATGGTATGTGTCTTAGGAGTGTAATGCAGTGTGTGTGTGAGCAGTTATTCTGTAGCGGAATGTGTGTATGTGTCAGTATGCTGATATCTGTGTTCTGTCGATATATATTTACCAAGTGTGGAACAACATTGAAGCTTCAGTACACTAGGTGGCCTTGGAGAATACACTAAAGTACTAAATCTGCTCAGAATGACAAAGTGCTGATAAGTTTTAGTGGCTTCAGCTTAATTTGGGCAGCCAGGGGTAGACCGCTCTATGGGCCTGAACGTGTGTATTTGGATATTCCATGTTTCTTTACTCTCTCTCTCTCTCTCTCTCTCTCTCTCTCTCTCTCTCTCTCTCTCTCTCTCTCTCTCTCTCTCTCTCTCTCTCTGTCTCTGTCTGTCTGTCTGTTGGTAGGTGGGCTGGTATGTGACCCTGCATCTGCTGGACGTGCCTCCCTCTGTGCTGGAGAGTGTCCAGCAGGGCCGGCCGCTGGTGCTCATCTCCCTGCTGCCACATGAACAGAAGGTACAGCACTGCTCTCTCTCTCTCTCTGTTATAATATTATGATATAATATAATACAGTATATTATGAATATAGTGAAGGTTATTTATATGGCGCATTTCATACACAGGTCAGTCAATGTGCTTCACATAAACAAAAGCAAACAGTAATAGCTAATAAAAGCATATTTTATATAACAATATAAAATATACAAAAAAAAATATATAACAATTTAAAATGAAAATGAAAACAATTTAAAATGAAAATGAATATGGACAAAAATCTACAGAATCCAATATAGTATGACTAGTAATATTGACTGTAGGAACAGCCTCATGATAATACTCCACCCTCCACAGATGTCGGTGATGCACATGGTGGTGCGGCGGCACCCCAGCAACACAGAGCCCATCAAGTCCAAAGAGGAGCTGGTGTTCCAGTGTGGGTTCCGTCGGTTCCGCGCCTCGCCCATCTTCTCCCAGCACACCTCTGGTACTACCATCAGCCACATGGTCTCACGTTCGAGAGAACTTGTTGGTGTTGCCATTTCATCAGATTAGATAAGAAATACTTAATTCATCCCAAAGAAAATCTGACTGTCACAACAGCACCGTCCTGTGCATGTACACACACACACATAAAAAATAAAGATAAGTATAATGACGATGATGATAATTAGTTCATCATTGAAGTAAAATTGATCAAAACAGCATATTGAGGTGATGATGATTTTGAAGTGAGGTGTAATTTTGTGCCCATTTAGATGTCAAACTGCTGAGGGGCTTACTGTCGTTCTCAGATGAGAGTGACACTGACCTGTGTGTGTGTGTGTGTGTGTGTGTCCAGCTGACAAGCACAAGATGGAGCGCTTCCTCCGAGCCGACGCCCCCACGGTGGTGTCCGTGTACGCCCCCATCTCCTTCCCCACCGCGGGAGTCCTGCTCTTCAAACAGAGAGACAACGGTAAGGTCAGACGGTTTCCTCACCGCCAAGCACAGTGCCCACCGTCCCCACTTGTGTTCTCTTCCTGTCCACTGTGTGGACAAGCACAGCTTAGATCATTGTATGTTTGTTTCGGTGTAGAAGGAGATTGCTTGAGTAAACAGATAGATGGGCTAATTCTGTGCCTACAGTACACTTTTGTAAATGTGTGTTGACTGTTCCCCTATCGGAATGTGAGTGTAGATACGTGAGCGTGCGCGCGCACGCGTGTGTACGGAGTGTAAGGAAAATAAGAAGTGATCAGTCCGCCATGGGTGATGTTTTGGTCTGCAGGTATGCAGGACCTGGTGGCCACAGGCAGCCTGCTGAGCTGCGACCCCCAGAGAGTGGTGCTGAAGAGGATCGTGCTGAGCGGTCACCCCTTCAAGATCAACCGCCGCTCCGCTGTCGTCCGCTACATGTTCTTCAACAGGGGTGAGCGCTCACACCACAGCACTTGCAAACACACACACACACACACACAGACATACAGAATGTGTATCCTAAAACCCACAGAACCGTGGAGCAATTGAATGCATGTAGGTGTTGTGTGTTCATGCCTCCTTTCTCTGGCAGAGGACATCCTGTGGTTTAAGCCGGTGGAGCTGCGTACGAAGTGGGGCCGAAGAGGCCACATCAAGGAGGCTTTAGGTGAGCACTAATCTCCGAACCTCAGAACCGGCAGGATCACTTCTTATCCTCGCACTAATCTCCTCTGGAAATGTATATTACAGCAACCTGTACTCCAGACCTCAAGGGTTCGCTCGCATATGCCTGCGCAAAGTGGTTTATGTCTAGATTACCTGATTATCAGGGCCATAGGCTTCTAGGGGATTAGGGGGAGAGCACTTTGGATTCAGAACTGACTGGATGGGAACATTTGAGTGCTTGCGAGATAAACTCATTGTGTGTGTGTGTGTGTGTGTGTGTGTGTGTGTGTGTGTCCCAGGTACGCACGGGCACATGAAGTGTGTGTTTGACAGCCAGCTGAAGTCTCAGGATACCGTGATGATGAACCTCTTCAAGCGAGTGTACCCACGCTGGACCTATGACCCCCACGTGCCACTCCCCCTGCCCTGGGTCAAGCAGGAACAGGAAGTGGACATGAGCGAAATCGACATGGAGTAGACCAGGAACGCATCATCCAAACAGTGTCTAAGAGTGGAGTGTCACTTTAAATATCACATGTATGTAGTAATAAACCTACGTTTCAAATCCAAAGAAATGGTTTTTTTTTTGCGGTTTACGTTTATGTTTTTGATTGAAACAGTGAAAAAGCATGGCATGAAATGTGAGTTTAAGACATGGCCACTAGATGGCAGGCATGTACTGGATAGAGAATGAGGAAGGCCCTCTAGCCAATACTGGATGAGATGCACAGCAGAAACTACACGACTGATTATCTTTTAATGGGCTCGGCGCAAACTTAACAGGCCTGAAAATCTCCGAAGGGTTGGTATTGCAAAAGCACGCAGATAACATCTTAAATGTTTAACTAGATGTGGATATGTTCTTGAGGAAGGAGTCCATGTGGATTTCATTACTGTGATATCAAGTGTTGTTATACTCAAAACCTGGGGTTCAGTAGTTTGTACCGCATCAAATTCACAAGCCCAATGTATTCTCAAAAATCCATAGTAGGCCACCCTTTAATTTTTTAACAAGCAAATGTGCTTCTTGTTCTCCCTCAGTTGTCACTAAACAACCGATTTAAGAGCTGCAAACAACCGTTAATAACCCTTGTAATTAATGCCGTCTATTTTTCTCCTCCCATCAGTTCAACATAGAATAGGCCGTTTTTATTGCAATTTAAACTAGTTTTGCCGTTTGTATTAGCCGAGCGGGAACATTGTGTAAATTCCTCCCCAGACCTCAAGCGAAAATGTTTCGGCTTCACATGGAGCATGTGTGTTGGGTGAAAAACCGCATCTAAACAAGCGCGAGTAAATAGTTGTCTGAGTGTGTTTTATTTCATACTTTCTGCTCAGGCCCAAACCTCATGCTGGGAGAGGATCCGCCACAGCTATGTCAAACCGACACAACGGGGAGTGGGGGTCCGGCCGGCCACTATCAGCCGTTATGAGCTCGCAGGAGACACTGAGGGAGAAGTGTCCCGGCTGACTTATTGTCTTACACACACACACACACACACTCACACTCACTCTGATGACTGAGGCTTGGTGCTACTCCCAAACGGCCAGGACTTCCAGCTCTCCACGGCTGGGAGCAGCAGGGAGGGAAATAAAGTGCAGCACGCCTCAGCACTGGCCGGGCCTGCTGCTCTCGCTCTCCCCCCACCTCGCCCTCTCCCCGGTGGTCCAGCCTGACCTGAAGCCCCCTTTTCACCACCATTCTGGCTCACACGTGGGAGAGCACGACCTTGCTGTTGTTTTCTCTCCGGATCCCAAAAGCTTTACAGTTTTTCTCTCTCTCTCTCTCTCTCTCTCTCTCTCTCTCTCTCTCTCTGTCTTTCTCTAACCCCCCTACCCCCCCCCCCCCCCCCCAACCCACACTATTTTTTCATCTCTTCTGAGAAACAAATGATTTATGAATTGTAATATTTATCATAAAACAGGGCCCTCGCAGCAACATGATTCATCCCTGGGCTGTGTTGGGACCGAACCACAGACGCATGCCAATATGTCTGGGAAAAGAGAAGGTGAAGACTCGAGCTGGGAGCCCGGAACACGATCCAAGAAAATAGGGGATCAAAAGTTCAATACGGACATTTTTTGAGGGGGGGAGATCTTACTGTGAATTTGATTACTGTGGAAAAAGTCAAAATAATGATAAAACAATCGCACAAGGGTAATACTTCTTTATTGCTTGGGGCTGAGCTCGAAGCTCTGGACAGTTTAGTTAAAGGCACTCAATTTATTTTCTGGTTCTTTTTTTTTTCCCGAAACGTGCAACGTCGTTGCACTGGGGGCAACTGAGCGGAGATGTGTTAAACACATCTTGTTTAAAGCTGAAGGGGTGTGGTGTGCCTGGCCAAATGTTCGTAATCTACAGGGGAAATTCAATCCTCCTGCTCCAGAGTTTGTCAACTTTAAGGACCAGATGCATAGGTCTCCCGTTCTCTCTAGCCAGTCATCTGACATCTCTCCTGGCCAGGTTTCTGCGCCGAGACGTTAACAGCTTTGAACAAATGTGAGAAAGGAACAGGGAGGTATACTTCACATGGGCAAAAAGGCCATCTTTCTCTCTCTCCCTTCATTCCTCTCTTCTTCTCTCTCTCTCTATCTCTCTGTTCTAGAGGGGGCTTGTGATGTTCTAGTGCCTGTCATGTTCGGAAGGAGTTAACGCTGGTGACTGTGGGCTGTTTGGATCAGGAACGTCCTGCGGTTCCCAGTTCACTGCCACCACACTCGGCTGGCTCCCATTGAAGATATAATGGGTGAGAGATTTTTCCGTTGGATGCGGATGAAGAGTGGGGTAGGCGAGGGGAGAGCGGGAGAAAAAAAGAGAGAGAGAGAGAGAGAGAGAGAGAGAGAGAGAGAGGGGTGGCAGAGGAAGATGGGAGAGAGGGAGGGAGAAAGGAAGAGAGATAAGAGGAGACACCACAGCGTGTCTGCATCTGACAGGCTCACACTTGGAAGGAAAAGGGAAATAAGAGTGATCTAGAGATGAGGAATGAGCCATATCAAGAGCGAGTGAAGAAGTTGGAGAGGAGAAGAAGGAGGGGTGAGAGGAGGGGAAGAAGAAGGGAGGAGGGGGGTAGAGAGAGAGAGAGAGAGCTGCGGCAGTGGGCGAGGGAGATGTGGAGCGAGAGTGGCTGGCGTTTATGGATAGCAGATGTGGCGCTGTGGGGTTTTGGCAGGGGCCGAGCGCCTGGGTCCCACACCGGCTGGGTGGCACCGGGGTGAGAGGGAGGTCACCGCACCGCAGCACACAGCCCATAAAACACCAAGAGAGAGAGAGAGAAGGAGAGAGGGATGAAGAGAGCAAAGGAAGGAGAGAGAGAGAGGAAGGGGCGCACAGGGAGGAGGATCCCTCAAAGGGCCACCATCCCGGGGATAAGGGGCCACGGGGCCCGGCTATCAGCACATGCTGGGGCCTCTCACGTTTCCAGGTGCCGCACACACACACACACGCTCACTCACACTCACACACTAGTGCACAGCCTTTAAAACGGCAAATTAACCTCATCAAAACACACTCAATGAAGCTTGGAGTGCTTTCAATTACTAATACCTGTAGCGATTTTGTGTCTTTTTTTGTTAATTTCTTCAGCATTTCATCAGAGGATGATCTATTGTTTGAATGACTTGGGTTGTTGTCTTTGGGCTAGCACTGGGTACATACCAACAATTAATTTAATGACAGCATCTCCCGAGTTCAACTGGTGGTGATTCTCCCGGTCCCTTAGTCTAATCAAACATCCGGCTAATTTCCTTTTAAAACAGTCTTGCACAGCCCACCGAGTCGCTTCCATTATCTTTCTCTCTCCCGCTCACTGTCTCTGTCTCCCCTTCTCTCTCTATCTCAGTCTCTCACTCTCTCTCTCTCCCCCCCCATCCTTCTCTGTTCTTCCCCCCTTTTCTCTCCCCCCTTACCCTGGTCCTGACTCCTTGGTTCCTGGGGCCTGGCCAAGGCGTGTGTCCCTGGAGGAGTCAGCGAGCGAAGGAGAGTGTCCCTGGAGGAGTCAGCGAGCGAAGGAGATGGAGAGAGAGAGGCAGAGAAAGAGAGAGAGAGGGGGCAGTCGGGGGGCTGAGAGACGGGCTCCAAAACCACAGCTGCAGCAGCCTTTCCTTTCCCTTCCCTTTCTCTCCTCTCCTCTCCTCTCCTCTCCTCTCCTCTCTCTTTTCTCTTCTGCCTTCACTTCACTTCGCAAGGAGCTGGCCTGGCACACTCCCCAGCTCTGCCATTAATCAGGGTGAAAAAGAGAGGGAGAGAGAAAGAGGAGGGGGGAGAGGGTTAGTTTGTGTGCATGTGTGTGTATATGTGTTTACGTGTGTGTGTATGCGCTATGCGTCTCTGTGTATGTGCATGTGTGTGTGTGTGTGTGTGTGTGTGTGTGTGCGAGTGTGTTTATGCGCTATGCGTCTCTGTGCATGTGTGTGTGTGTGTGTGTGAGTGTGTGTTTGCTGATAGAGAGCTGGCGGGGAACGAGGGTGGGTGGGTGGGGGCGGTTGGGGTGGGTGGCGGGGCTGGTGGTGGTATGGAGACCAGGACCTCCCAACAAAACTGAAGAGTTCACCCAGCGAGCGCCGAAGGGAGGAGGGGAGGCTGACAGACAAAAAGCCTGGTGCACAGATTGTGACTTGTCAGTGAGGGAGACTAAGAGGATGAGAGAGACGCAAATTGGAGCAAACACAAAGATAGGGAGAGAGGGGGAATAGACGGATGCAGAGAGAGAGAGAGGGAAAGAGAGAGAGACAGAGAGAGAGGGGGCAGAGGAAATGGACCCAACGTGGGCAGAGGAAAAAAATGCATCCAAGATTCCAACTTTCTGTCTATCACAGCATGCGTAAACATGGAAAAATCTCATGGTTCAGTACAAACAGATGTAAAGTATGCACTTAATTCTCATTAGGACTGCAGAGCGAGCTCCTATATGGATTTCCCAGATGCCAGTCTAAAAGGCTGAACTCACAGCCAGCGTTGTGTTACAGTTCAATGTTCAACTCAGTGACCAGCCATGTTACTCGCCCATGAGGTGAAATGGCCAGTCCGTTAATGTTCCCCCAGACGAACCGCTGCGGTCTGATTCACTGACAGCCTTAATCCGCCTATCTTTACATCATTACATCAAAATCAAATGAAAATGCTTGTCAACATGTGTCTCAAGTTCTAATCTCATTAGCATCGAGTCAAAACTACTCAGGGGGTGACCAAGAGGGGACGGTAATAAATGAAGGCACTTTACACAGGAGAGGGTGGACACACACACACACACACACACACACACACACACACACACACACACACACACACACACATACTGTCACACAAACACACTCACACTTGTAGTGTGTGAAACGATGTGAACGAATGTTCGACTACCAAGAAAGCACAGACACGGCCACGGGTCCACCGTGGGGACAGTTCCCTAAAGGAGAGCGGTTCACACAAAGTCCACTCCAGACCTCCCCTTGCTCCATCCCTCTCTCTCTCTCTCTCTCTCTCTCTCTCTCTCTCTCTCTCTCTCTCTCTCTCTCTCTCTCTCTCTCTCTCTTCCATGCTTCCCCCATTCCACCCACCCACTCTCTCTTCCTCTTGATTATCCAGGTGGGACTAGAGGCCGAAAAAAATCCAACCCCTTCCAACCTGCATCTGCAACCCCCCCCCCCAAAAAAAAAAAACCCTGCCCCCCCCCCCCCCCCCCCCCCCAAGACCCGATGGGCCCCCCAGCATGCCTGTGTGCTGACATCACTGAGCGAAGGGCTGGCAGCTCTCTCTCTCTCTCTCTCTCTCTCTCTCTCTCTCTCTCTCTCTCTCTCCCCCTGTGCTCCCTCCACTCTTCCCTTTTGCTCTCCCTCTCCCGGCTTCCTGCCCCCATGATGTCACGCGCCATATGGTTTTCAGTGAGAATCAAGCCGGAAAAGAGATTTGGCTGGTGGAGAGCAGAGGAGAGAAAAGGAGGAGGATTTTTTTTTGATGGGTGGAGGTGGGGTGAAGGAAGGTGGGTGTGTGGATGGAGAGGGGGGGGGGGGGGGGGGGGGGGTGTGAGTACGACACGGAAAACAAAAGGCTGCTCTTCCCCCGGTATGTGTGCATGTGTGAGGTGTGTATGCTTGTACAAGTTTGAGGTGTGCTTTTGTGTATTGCACGTGTGCGTGTGTGTGTGTGTGTGTGTGTGTGTGTGTGTGTGTGTGTGTGTGTGTGTGAGGGTGGGTGGGTGTGTGTGTGAGGGTGGGTGGGTGGGTGGGTGTGTGTCTGCGTTATTATGTGTCATACGGGAGGGGTGTGTATGTGTGAGTGTGTGTATGTGTACGTGCATGGATATCTGTGAGGCCGATGTGTGTGTGTGTGTGTGTGTGTGTGTGTGTGTGTGTGTGTGTGTGTGTGTGTGTGTGGATCTCTGTGAGGCCGGTGTGTGTGTGTAGAGGCTAATGAGCAGAGAGCAGAGAGCAGAGACCACTCAGCGGACAGCCATGTGTTTCACACATGCCCCACTGCCTGCCTGCCTGCCTGCCTGGCCGGCCTGGCTGGTCTGCTTTACCTCAGCGGGAGAGAGACCAGGGTCTCCCAGCGCCATCATCGCCACCCACCCACCCCCGGCCCTGCGCCACACCGGCCAGACCCTGCCCTCAGCACGGGCCAGAGGGGACGCAGTGCACCGTGGGGGCGACAGCTAGGCACGCTGACCACAGGTTCACCACTTTCCCATGATTTAACTCAGGTGCCTGTGCCGCCACACAACAACAGGAGGCCCGAGAAAAAGTTGGTTCAGAACTCGGTGCTCTCTTCGCAAAAACAAAAACAGACTTTTTTCTCGTTTAGTTTCAAGAAGGGAGAAATAACTCATAGGGGGTCAGGCGAACAAATGTTTCAATCATGCAGGCTTCTTTCTCCTGATGATGAGGATGCCAACGCACACTGCACTGTATCGTGGCTGATCTTCGAGAGAGCGCAAACACAATGCAACAATTCCAGCTGATTGTTGTTCAGAATTTTTTTTTTTTTTCATCGATAGAACTCGATCTTGAACTCTAGAACAAATCAGACATCTGGCAACAATAGAGATATGCATGATTTCCAAAGGGGCTCTGAGGAAATGGTGCACAGTCATACCACTGCGCATTGCATCTGGCTTAAGAAATATTTGCTGGTATTGCTTGCATCACGTACCTATTTCGCTTTCGCGGTCCCACCTGTGGAATTGCTGTGAGAGCCATTAAAATCCCATTTATATCGACGCGATCAATCATGAGCCCTTCTAATCTGGCCTCCATGTTGGGGGGGGGGCAGACGTTGCTCAACGCTCAGCAGAGAAAAGGAGCTGGGAGCCCGTGCCAAGTGCCTCACAAAAGCCCAGCGCATGCAAATGACCTCCCTTGCATGCCTCTCCACTAAAGCTGTCTCGAAGCGTCTCATTAAAGTGAATTAGGAGAGGGTGTGCGTAAATGTTGGGCCTACCGCTCAATTTCTGGTGAGATGTTGGTTCCCAGGGGGTGTGTCTGGCATGAGCTGGATGGTGATCTGGCATGTGGGGATCTTTTCGGTGGCCGTACCCACAAAGAGAGAGAGAGAGAGAGAGTGCTCATCTTGCCCAGGCCACGGAGACAGGAAGAAAGAGAGAGAGAGAGAGAGAGAGAGAGAGAGTGCTCATCTTGCCCAGGCCACGGAGACAGGAAGAAAGAGAAGAGAGAGAGAGAGAGAGAGAGAGAGAGAGAGAGAGAGAGAGAGAGAGAGAGAGAGTGCTCATCTTGCCCAGGCCACGGAGACAGGAAGAAAGACGGGGGGGAGGGAGGGGACAGGGACTGAGAACGAGGGGGCAGGAGAGGTGGGGGTGGTGGTGGGTGGTTGTCTGCACAATGGCCGCAGTGGAGCAGCCACCAGTCGTCCTCTTGTTCTCTGTTCTCAGGCAGCACTGTCTTGACTTCAGGCCACCTGCCAGACAAATAATGGCGCAATAATAACTTGATTGGAATGCTATTAGTCACACGGAGCGCAAATTGAAACGAGACACTTTGGGCCCCTGAGCCTGATCGACCTCACTGCCCCCCAGCCCTCCCCCCACACGTTACTCCCCCCCAGTCTCTCCCCTCCTGGCCCCCTCTGGCCTCCCCCAACTGCATGCACCCCTAACTCTCTATCCACAGAGGAGAATCAAACGAGCTGCAAACATTCACTGCCAGCAACTCCCCCATTTTCCTATGTGTGCAAGGCAAACATTCATCACATACAAAGCATGTACTAAAGGCAACACACACACACACACACACACACACACCTACACACCCAAAGACATACACACGTGCACAAACATACAGACGACACACAAACAAAATGACTGAGGGAGGTAGGTAATTTAGGAGGTGGCAGCCGAGCGCTAACTGCCTGTGGCTGTGTGGAGCTCCAGTCTGGCCTGCCTTATCTCCTGCCTCTGCTTCCCAGTCCCGAGGCCTGCAGGAAGCCTCGCCGCAGTGCACTGCGCCACAATGCACTGCGCCACACTGCCACGCTGCACCACGCCGCGTCCCCTCTGGTTTTATGTTCCAGCGCGGCTCACTCGTTCGCTCGCTCGCTCTCTCAGCCAACCTAATTCAATCAGCGCTCCGCGCCAACCCGGTTTTTGGGAGGCTCTCTGAATAAGTCTACGTGCCGCCAGTTCATTAGGAGTTCAGCGGTTCACATTTGCTCTTGCGCTCGGGCAGGCTGCAGTCTGGCAAGTCCTAGGTGAGGTTCAGAGCTCGCTTCCACAGAGTGGGAGATGTCTGAGATAAAGACTGGCTGAGGTTGGTGTGCTCAAGCTGGCTTCCGAGACTATGTAAAGGTGCCACCTTCACCACAAACTAATTTAGGGTAAACAAACAAAAACAAGGAACAACAACAACAAATGCACAAAAAAACAATCACAGTTAATTGTAGATTTTTACTTTTTTCCCATTAAAACATAAAACCATTTTTGTGTAACTGTCTATTAGTCTTCAATCTTTGTATGGATAAATCATTTACTCTCATTAATGGCACCAAGGTCACGTAAATAACTACTGGCACTTGACCATTCTCCAGACCCATTGTGAGCTATCTTTATACGTCGCTTCCTGAGTCTAGTGGACCAGGGCAGATGTGTGAAAAACATGACATATTTAATTGAATATCAGACAGGGAATTGACTGTAAAAACAGCTGGGTGCTGGTAGGCCCGTCTCTTCGGCGGTCCAAAACAGCTCTGCCTACCTCTGTTTGCGAGGTTATCAGCAGTTCATCGAGAGAAACTGGAAGTGAAAGACAATACCGCCCTCCTCTAAAGCTGGACTCTACTGACTGTGACCACCATAATGAAAGAGCAGCATCTTGAACTTTTGTAATTTGAAGGGGAAGACCTTGGAACAGAAGTTTGTCAGCTGTTGTTGCGCCTCAGAAACAAGGGGGCAGGCAGAGACATGAACCGGCTCCTGCCAGGTGAGTACCGCTGTCTCTCTCTCTCTCTCTCTTTCTCTCTCTCTCTCTCTCTCTCTCTCTCTCTCTTGAGTACAGGTTGAGGTGGAGTGGGGCGAGGGTGGAGGTCATAAAATAACTTGAAACCACAATGCTCTGATAGCATCTAATTTAGGAGAATTAGTAGTCCCCGTGAAGTGCTGTGGATTCTGTCTATGCTGAGAGAACCCTGAGGACAGAGTTCCTGAGGTGAACTGGGCCAGCAGGACTTCCTCAGTGCAGGCCTCTCTTACATTCCTATAGTATCTGAAGCAAGTGTCTTGTCTGAAAGTCCTGTTGATCCCTATTCATCCCTACTTATTATCCAAAGCCATTCACAAGAAATAGATGCTCCAAGAATTAAAAAAATATGGGAGAAAAAAAATCTTATTTTTTTAAACATTTGCATACAAACATACAAAGTATTTAAGAGTATTTAGATATTTTCATGAAATACTTAGATCTATTTAGTTAGTTGGTAATGCTTCAATTTGAGACAATCTGAGACTTTCATAATAGTTTTGGCTCCTGTGACATAGCCTACTAATCCCAGTCGATGCAAGAGTTACAATTTGTGATTAGATGTCGAATATAACGCACAAAAATGTTTAATAACAGAACACGTTATATCTAATTAAAAATTCCACCTGAATATGTATCTTTAAGTGAAATGCTGAATGAGGAGTTTAAATGTGGCGTCGTAATCATTCCTTATATCAGGCGAAGTCGTTGGTTTAATCTCAACCGATGGGTGTCGCTGCACGCGCGCCCACCAGGTCGAAATGTACCCAAATTTTGATCGGAGTCAGGGTAAATCTGAAGAGGTGTCTAATACACTATTGCACGTGAGGAATAAAAAGTCAGTCTGGAAGCGAGGGAAGACAGGGATTGTAGTAAAGGAGACAGGGAAACGCGGAACAACTAGGTAAACGCTCTCGAAGCTGACCTCTTGGAGAGGGAATTTTGACACCGGAAAGTCTGGATGGGGGAAGCCCACGGAGGGAAACTCTACTACGGGGAGGATATCAGACATGAATCCGAGGTGGGTTGATGACCGTAAACCGGGACAAGCGATGCTCCACATGAATAGAAAGTCCGGCGCTATTTTAGTATTTAGTGGGATTACAGGTGGCTTCATTGAATGTGTATCCAAATGTATTCATTTATGTGCATTTTACGCGTTGGTGCTTTGACAGCTGGCGTGTCTCAGCAGAGTTTAAACGCGAAAGAAAAGGGAATAGTCAAATTCTTGCACCATAGAGTCTCATAACAGGTTCCCTCATTAGGCTATCCCAGAAAGGGAAAAAGTCAAAAAGACATCTGCCATGTGTATTCTTTCATCATGACAAATGTACAGTCTTGACACCCACGCGACACGGCTGTCAGTTCTTCAAAACTCCTGTGCTGTTATCTCAGTTAAATGCTACTGATAGAGCCAAAGTGGCAACACGTCTTTGATGGCTCAAACTATGAAAGTGACATAAGAGTTTTCACTTTAAAGAACAAAAGCTGCGATCCGGAATAGTGAGGCCATAGGCTACTTTCTGATGGCTGGAAATATTTAGTGTGATGTTGCATGTTACCTGTCACCCACGTCATATAGTAGTCTACCATGTAGCCTATATGCGCAACTCAGGTTAAGATATAAAAAAAAATCAACAACAAACATTTAATTTTATAGAATGATAAAGTAATATACAGTTGTTTTCATTTCACTGTTTAATTAAGCTAGTCTAATATAAAAAAGTGAAATATAAATGGTTTTGTTCAATATGCCAGGGTATTAGGCTACAGTCTCATAGGCCTACTGAGAGCATAAGGACAGCATTCAGTATTCATAAAGGTAGGCCTACTGATAAACATGCATGGATTAGGGCTTATTAGCACAATTAAACAGCTTTCGTTGCTGCTTCCATTCGGATTGTTGTGGTACCATCATGGTATCAAACTTGGCTTTGTCATATAATTCGTTGCCCTTATCTCAAGGCTATAGGTAAAAGAAAAGGCGGGTCCTGCGTCAATATGTAGACATTTGAAGGGGCATTAATGGTTATCAGGGTTACTTTACTTTGTTCACTGTATATGCTATAATTAGACTACGTTTTGTGTAGTGTAGTGCATGCCCTATTCTTTCAATGGTATAAAATACAATATAAGGTCCTACAGCATCGTTTGACATCCCCAACATGATTTCAAGCGGCATTTAATCAAAGACAAACATGTGTGAAATGTGAATACGTTTTTTCAGAATGTTAAACATAAAACAAAAGAAGTTTCTAAGATGTATACAGGAGAAGACTCCCTATATGCGTTTATCGGCATGCTACTGTTTTAAGTTCACATTGATAATATTGGCACGGCACGGTTCTTGTGATATACAGTAAAATGCCTGTCTCTTTAAGACCGACCCGCGATGTGTTGCGAAGTTCAAGTTGGGGTCACTTGAAGTTCCTGCCCTCGATTTTACCTTTTCGTTTTATTATAGACTGACATCACACGGGGCGCTAAAACACTTACGCCGCATAGAGGTCCCATTATCATCTCCCTTCGCGTTATTGCCTAGATGTAAAAATAGCCAAGGAAATTTCTAAAATAAAAAATCGAAGGAAACTGATGCTGGACTAAGCACGTATTTTTTATAGGAGGGGTGAGAGACAGAAAGGATAGGAAGGGAGGGTAGAGAGAGAGAGAGAGAGAGAGAGAGAGAGAGAGAGAGAGAGAGAGAGAGAGAGGAGGGGAGGGCGAGCAACAAGAAATTCATAGCAATTAATAATAAAAAAGAGTTGGCAGTCGTGCTTGGAAAACTGGCATGGTTTTTGGAGGCTGGCAGTTCAAAGTTGAAACGTCAGAAATGACTCCAGAAGTCTGTTGAGATGATCATTAAGGGAGACTTAGATCGGATGGCAGAAGAGCTCGGGCATCCAGGTAACTTCACTATATCGCTTTTTGATCAAATGCTTGAAGCAACCAGCGATCAATGTGTTAACAACAGATAACTCATTTCTTAAATTGTCTTTCGGCGATAACGTAAATTAAGGCTACTTTTACATCTTGACAAACTATTTTCTATTGGTGATACAATCGCTGTCGGGTACGTTTTGAGGTTATAGACTAAGCATAATGCGTTATGTTATCAGTCACCATGCTGGCAGATGTGTAGCCTATCTTAAATAGGCTATTTTTTTTTTTACTTTTCACTCGGAACATTGGAATAGGCAGCTATAAAGTCTCTAACAAGGTAAGTTTGTAATTTGATTACTTCGGTTAAGAAATGTCCTGTTGGTGGATAGTAATTTGATGTTTACAAGACACACAGGAGCATTGTATTTCGAGCTGTCTCCTGAAGTGTAGCGGTTGATGTGGTCAAAGCTCTCCTGCTGTCGATGCCGGGTCACAGCTCACATAGGACTTAATTATGAATACACCGAGTTTCGCATACATGTACCCATTTTAGAGACGATCTACCTCCATGTGGGCTCTTCCTCCCGGACTCTGTTAGTTTACATTTTGTATATTTAATTTGAAATGACAATTGGATCTTGTCAGTTGACTGACACAGATCTGGTTTTAATCCCGCGTGCTTGTGAGAAAAGTTCTTTATAGGACAGAAATTATTTGAATTTATGGGCCGGATGGGTTGATGTCTGGTCTACTAATTTAGTTGACGCTTGGAGGAGAAATGTATTTCTATTCAGGCAGAAATACTGTTAGATTTACAGTAAGTGTTTGTGTCATTTTATGCTTTGTATCATGTCATTCAGTACAGCCTTTAAAGATGTATCCAACTAAGCTCTAGGCCTATTTGAAAAGAAGAATTAAAACTTTACTGACATCTACATTTTACAATATCAAAAAAAAAGGGGGAAACAGGAAAGGGACCATTGTTTCAGTGTGCATAGGACACATAGGCCTACATTCATTTTTCATTTTCCTAGATCATGTTAAACATAAGATACAAAAATAGCCACGTTCTTTATATGCATGCAGAATAGTGCTACCAAAAAGATATTTTGAAAATATCCTACAGTTTAATACAAATGGTCATAGCTCACATCATGGCTTCACAATGAACACAGAGGCCAGTGGTCCCTAAGTGTCCCCTAATACCACGACGGAGCACTTCGCTTATTTCTATGCGTAGGTTACAGCATCATTATCTTGAACAGGAGTTGTAAGTGTTATCAACTAGATGAAGAGGTGTTGTCCCGAGTAAAATAAAAGGGATACCGTAGGCTATGTTACAAGGCACAATTTAAGTGACACGCAGTTCTTAACGTTTTCATTATGGTGACTATAAGTGCTTTGGCAGTTTTTAAAAATATTCATCTCATTCCAAGCCAAGAGGCCGCTTAACGGGGCTCGCTGGCCTTTTCCTCCCGACGGGATTTATGAATGAAAATCCAGGGGTATGGATAGGCTAAAGGGATGGGAGCGCTGGGTACTTAGACAACACACTGTTATCCGCATACAGTGAATAAACTATGTTGATGCACAACAAAAAATAAATATCTGTAGCCTGTACCATTCCATACACTGACATACTGCACTGTTGTGGTTGACATATTGAGAGGAGGGGTGTCAAAAGCCCAGGATTAGTCTACAAGCTTAAAAGTTTTGTTTTGTCTTTTCTTTTAAGACGCTGCTCGCCATATGGTTCTTTCTTTGCGTCAGATAACTCAAGTGGTTTTCATTAAGTAAGGTTTCATGCTCAACTATGCTTTTACATCCCATTCACAAAAATATCATGCTTTGTAGCCCGGGGCTACTTCTATACTGACTGCAGCCAAAGCGGATATGTAGACTGTGCACGTTCACAGTTTCTTTTCTCTAAGCATGACAAGGCTACGCCCCAAAACAAAGAGTGACAAAAGTAATGACATTAGTTAAGCAAACACATCATAATATTTCAAGGATTTTGAAGTCATATCTCGTGACACTGATTTATAGCCATATGAAAGTAAACTCAAACTTATTGAAAAGACTTAATGCCTGTAGCCTAAATGACCACTATACAATTAGAATTTCACTGTGTGTGCTACACGTATTTATTAAATACATTTAACTGCTGGCAAAATTGCTCTTTTGACGTTAGAATGAACCAAAACTATTTACTTGTTCTACTCTCTACAGTAAGGTCTAAACGAAATTTATTTATGACCGTTATGCGTACAGTGAGTACAAATGTTACCCCAAAAACCCTGTAGGGGAGTGCATATTCCGAATATGAATATAACAAACTGAGGGCGGAGATAGAGGAAGTGAAGAGGGTGTTCTTAGCGCAGAGCAGACCCCCTCAGTCTAAAACAGGTCTTAACCCTAAACCAGCAAAGTGACAACACAGACAAAACACAGGGACAATGAATACCAAACTGTCTAAAATATGTCTCTGGGACTGTCTTAAGCAGTCGCAGTTGCACACCAAATATAGCAAATCCCCTATCATATGGGCCTATGAAAACAATTCATCCTTTTACTGGAGGAAAATGTAAAATATAATAAACATGTGGATTTGTAGGGTGAGTGCATAGCCCTTTTAGTCATTTATCAGTTTTTGGTAAAACTCTCTATTACAACCTTTGGTACTGAAGATAATTTAGGCGAGATGTAGCGAGAAAGTTCCCTATACATTGCTGTGAAATACTTGCACTATAACATACAATATTGAGTGTATGACTTGGGATTTAATTTAGGGGTCCATACAATTGAGGTATCCATCCAATTCTTAGATAGGTCTACCTTAAATTATTTAAAATGTATTTATTAATTTGTTTGATTATGTGTTTATTTAAACATTTAATTGGGTAAAATACCATGTCACCCTTTGTGCGTAAAGGAATGACATATGCAGAAATGTTTGCATTTCATGGACAATTTGTTACGGTTGTTAAGATTAAAAACTGTGTGGTGAGTTATTTAGACAGAATATTTGGGATAACAAAGTTGTAAACCCCTCATTATCACAAGTTTTAAGGCGTAAGAATCTCATTTAGGCGTCTAAAAGGATAGGATTGTTTACTCATGATGTTCAAACAACGGTTTTAAACATGATTTACTTTTGTTACCACTTCCGTCCTTTTTGCTGTGCTCTTTGAAGGTTCGGGACGCTCTGAACTATAGGAGATGCTGCTGACATGCAGGAGCAAAAAAGCACAAGGGCACTTTCCATCCAACTCTTTGATATTTTTTTCTTTACGCGCAAGCTTACTCTTGAAAAGTGCCTCACTAGTGTTTGACACAATTGATTAATCAATCGGGTGCTTACACACATTAATTAACTTAATTTGAATAAATTAATTATTTTTTATTTTTAGCATATTTCTGCGTTACTGATCTCACTGTCGATGACATCCGACTGCGCAAAGAGGCAGAAATGGGACCCTTTCACATACTGTGATTCATTCTATGTGATTCACACTGTTATTCGGGGTTAGCGAAGCGATGGGATATAAAATCAGCGACACATCTTCAAATACACGTGCCCCAAGTGCACGCAGCAGCAGTTGAGGACCTGAGTTCCGTTATTAACGGTAGCCTACAGACGAGACACAGACGGAGGAAGAGAAAATGCCGAAGCGCTCGTGTTCTTAAGTGGTTGTTAGTGATAAGGGCCGCTATATTTGGTAATAGTCTTTGATAAGTGGCCTGTTTATTTCGTCGTACCTGTGTCGGTCGGACTCGCATAAAAACAGGTGTTTGCCAGTAGAAGGTTCGTGTTGGAGAACCTGCTTGTGCATTTGGTGATCAAAATTTAAATGTCCAGTGGAAGCATTCCCGTTGTGTGTTCATTTATCAATATGCTTGGCTGCATCCCCCCTCACCAATCACGTAATTCATGTAGAATTACTCTCTTGTTTGATGGTTGCGAATCTGATTCTGCGCTCAGCTGCAGGCACTACAGGTGCGCAGCTGGTAGGAAGCTTGCTGGAAAGCATTATTTGCGCAGAAAAAAATATAGCCGACGGGATGACTACACGTTTTCTTCGCTTTAATCCATTACATTAGATATAATATTAATACTTTTATTTATCATACTCAGTTTGTTGTTCTATAGATTAACCTGAAAATACCATAACGAGTTATGTTGACTAGGCTAGCACGTCTAATAAATAATTTATTTAGTTTATATCAGTGTGTATTTTGTGAAACTTAGGTAGTAGGTACAGTTTTTGTCATTGTGTAATTCGTGAAACCTATGTTCTCCTGTCCACATACACATACATAGTGAAAAGAGCTGCGGTTGCTTGCTCTGTGGAAAACCACCTTCCTTTATGTTAAACTTTGAAGACGCTGACGTTGAAAACGGTTACTTGCCCTTTTCAAAGAATATAACTGATTTTTTCTCACTCAGTAAAAAGGAAAAAAAAGACTCCTCAAAGGTGAACAGCATGTTAACCAGAGGCTTGATTGATTCCCAACCTACCAAAAGTGTGAAATGTGCTTTCACCTCTGGAAGTGTTCTGCATAAATGAATAGGGTATACAACATTATGATCTCTATCCCAAATCCTAAATTGTTCTTATCAAAGTGCAGATTATTTTTTTTCATATGGCAATTATAACCTATACATTATGCATCTGTTGATGAAAACCCAAGGGGAAGCCTTGTAATATTAAGGAAAGCAATTGTTTTAAAAAAGCATCAATCATCAGAAGGCACTGTGAGTTCAGCAAGTCTTTCTGTGCATGATGGCTAATTAAATTGCAGTGTGTAAATACAGACTTCCTTATTCCTCCAAGGGAGCTTATACCCAGTGAAATAAACACAAAGAGAGGATGAACTGATGTCGGGCTGACTAACATCGGCCTTATTTATTTAGCTGCTTGTTTCCCATCCGTGAAACCAAGCCCTGAGGGATCTTAACTGTTTCATCTAGTCTGTCAACTATCTCCGCTCAGTTTGAACAACACAGCCTAAAGTTTAGATCATTCATTACGTTTACAAAAGGCCGTCTTCACTTCAAAGAAGGGAAAAAAGAGACATGGACTTTTGAAAGGGTTTTCTTTTAGTTTGTGGCTGTTGTCAGTGTTCCTGTGGTGTCAGTGGTGGTGTGCGTTGAAAAGCTCTCTCTCTGATATGATTTACATTAAGTATGCTTCTAGTTCCTTATATGACTGAGAGGAAAGAGAGACGAATATCACAGCTTTTTTTGGATGTATTTTTGTCTGCACAGGTTTGTACCTGCTGTTCATCATACTTGCAAAGCGCTCAGACTGACTTTGTTTAAAGCTGCGCACACCACCTCTGGAATGCTTTATCAGGAGGCCGGCAACATGAAAACACATTTATACTGGCATCTTTTTTT
Organism: Alosa sapidissima; assembly: GCF_018492685.1. Classification (NCBI taxonomy): domain Eukaryota; kingdom Metazoa; phylum Chordata; class Actinopteri; order Clupeiformes; family Clupeidae; genus Alosa; species Alosa sapidissima. Next base: position 11,138,511 of record NC_055971.1, on the reverse strand, counting down.
TTTTTCCCCCTCGTGCTCTCCCCCCACGTGACGGCTCACCCTTGGTTTGGATTATGCAGACTCACTTCTCGATAATGATACCGCTGACATTCAGCAAACAGCACGCCTTCAACTTAGTGTGTGTGTGTGTGTGTGTATGAATTAGAGATTTCTCTTTTGATATCACATCAAGGGAAATAAATCAGCCGAGTAGCCAGATGTAAGAAAGGACGGAAATCAGTAGCCAAGGACCATACACAGAATTTGATCATTATCAGCACACATTTCAGGGGACATAGTTCATTGAAACTTTAAATGGGCTTTGCTATAGAGTGTTGTGCATTCCTCATAGACAGCTTATGCAATATCTGGTCATTCAATACTGCCTTGGGGATTTATGTTAGAGGCTAAGACATTTTTCAAACCTGCCAAACATGTTTCCATTTTGTCTGCCCTTTCAGGTGGTGGTCTGAAGACAATGCTGGATGCCATGGAAGTCCCAAGTCATGCTAGGCACCTCCTTTTGCAACTCAACACACAGCGCACCAAGGGCTTTCTCTGCGATGTCATCATCGTGGTGCAGAACGCCTTGTTCCGAGCTCACAAGAACATTCTCGCTGCCAGCAGCCTTTACCTGAAATCCCTGGTTGTCCACGACAACCTCATCAACTTGGACCATGAGATGGTGAGTCCAGGAGTCTTCCGGGTCATATTAGACTACATATACACCGGACGCTTGAGCGAGGGAGACCCGACCTCTCCCAGCGAGCCCAACCTCGGGGCAGTGCTGGCAGCAGCCAATTACCTGCAGCTGCTGGACTTGGTGGCCTTATGCAAGAAAAAGCTGAAGAGGAATGGAAAGTACTCGCACCCCGGCGCAGCGTTTTTACCGTACAAACTGAGCAGTGGCGAGATGGTCAGGGGAAGATTCCGCGTGCCTACGCCGGTCATCCAGCCGTGTTTCCCCGGGGCGAACAGCCACACGCCACGCCCGGCCTCTCTGGAGGACATGCCCCAGCACCAGCTGCCTCGCCACGCCGGGGAGATCTACGCGCCCATCTCCGGTCCCCAGGCGTACTCCGGCCTGCAGCAGGGCCTGCCCTCCCAACCGGGCCTGCGCCTCCCATCCTCCGAGAGGAACTGTTCCCCCATCTACGGCCTGGACCTTTCCAAGAAGAGCCCCAGCTCTCACTCCCAGCACACGCCGTCCCACTCCCACCTGAGCCACTCGCACCACCCGGACGACGAGCCCGGCGGCCGGCCGCAGAGTGGACGCGACAGCCCCATGCTGGTGTCCAACCACTCCGACAAGATGGAGACCGGCGAGCACCCGGGCGGACCCCTGACCCCCCACTCGCTCCCGCGCCTCAACCAGCCGCTGGCACCCCACCTCCCCCACCTGCAGCGCTCGGGGCCCCAGAACCAGGAGGCCTACCCCTGCCCGCCCAGCCCCGACACCCCGGGGGACAACGGCGAGCGTGGCCGGGACCGGGTGAGCGTCTACCGCTGGGTGAAGAACGAGCCGCTGTCCTACAACCCCGAGGACGAGGAGGAAGACGAGGAAGACGATGAGGGCGAAGACATGGCGGACAGGGACAAGGACAACAACCACAAGGGCAACGAGGTCGGGTACAGAGGGGTGGAGTGCGACGGCGAGGACGAGAAGAGCGGCTCGGGGAGCGAGGAGACGGGCAGCAGCGAGGGCCGGCCGTCGCCGCCTGGTGGCATGGGGAGGTACCACGTGCCGTTCGAGCCCGAGAGCTTCGGCGACAACCTGTACGTGTGCATCCCCTGCGACAAAGGCTTCCCCAGCTCCGAGCAGCTCAACGCCCATGTGGAGACTCACACCGAGGAGGACCTCTACAGCAACTCCGAGCTGGGCAATGGTAAGGGCAACAGTGGCGGCGGCACCCCCAACGGACCGCCCAACCACAACAACAGCAACAACAACAACAGCCTGTCCTACCAGGACAGCAAGTCCGGCCAGATGCTGCCGGCGGTGGGCATGGGCGAGATGATCCGGCCGTACCGCTGCTCCAGCTGCGAGAAGTCCTACAAGGATCCGGCCACGCTGCGCCAGCACGAGAAGACCCACTGGCTGACCCGGCCGTACCCGTGCAGCATCTGCGGCAAGAAGTTCACGCAGCGCGGCACCATGACGCGCCACATGCGCAGCCACCTGGGCCTCAAGCCCTTCGCCTGCGACGCCTGCGGCATGCGCTTCACCCGCCAGTACCGCCTCACCGAGCACATGCGCATCCACTCGGGCGAGAAGCCCTACGAGTGCCAGGTGTGCGGCGGCAAGTTCGCCCAGCAGCGCAACCTCATCAGCCACATGAAGATGCACAGCACCGGCGGCGCGGGCACGGGACTGACCGCCGACGGCAAGCTCAAGTTGGACTTCTCAGACGGCATCTACCCGCTGACCAAATACACGGCCGAGCACCTGGGCCTGAAGCAGGAGAAGGCCTCGGAGCTGTTGGCCCAGGCCTCGCAGCACCTCCTGGATGCCAAGACCATCGAGAGCCTGTACCCGCTGCACAAGCTGGCCGTCGAGCACTTGGGGCTCACGCACGACAAGATGGACGTCATGGCCCAGGGCCTGCCTCCACCGCCCCCACCGCCACTGCCCCCCATCCCTGGGGAATCTCGCACCATTGATCGCTACTCGCCCAGCTAAGGAGGAACTGGCAAGGCGAAAGGAAAGAAAAAAACCAAAGAAAAGGAAGAAGTTAAAACAGAGCCTGCCAAAGCAACAAGTTTCGGACGAGTCTCGATTGGCATTGTCAGGGACGCCTTTCTGAAATACCGCCTACAGTATTTTTTCAACTCCACTCACCTCAGCTTGTTCTAAAGACCTGCACCTCAGATTTAGGAGGCCAAAGAAAGCAATGGCCAAAATAAATGCACACAAAACTTGACACCAATAAGTGCCTTTTCCTTACCAATTGTGCATCGCATGCAAAGAAATAAAACTTCCTAAAAGGAGAACTGTTATTTATATGGTTTTCGACCATGGACACAAACATAACAGTGCAGTATTTATATGACAACAACTCTTTTTTAGCTAAGCCATCGAGCCAGAAAACAAAATTCATAACCAAAAAAAAGATTGTTTTTATTTATTTTTTTCTTTTGTATGTAAAAGAAAGCCAAATAAGAAAATTGTTCAAATGTTACAAATAGTGTTGCAACCACACCCTAAACCTGTGTACTTAGAGTTGTTAGTGTATATATAAAATGAGGAAAAAAAGCACATATGATCAAGATTCAGGGCTTCTGTCCAGGACTGAGAGGGAATTTGGACAAAAGAAAAAGCCTTTGGGATTTTACAGAAATTGGAAGACTGTATTTTTTTGAAAGACTTGACGGAGTACTGGATTTTCTCCTGTACCTCACTTTCCAGCTTTTGCCAGCTCTTCCAGTCAAAAGGGAGCAACAAACTGAAGAGCGAGAGAGAGTGTTTGTTCCAGCATTTAGGTAATGTGATCTAAGCTTTGTTTTCTGCATTTGTTGCCCAGCCCTTCCAAGCGTTATATGTAACAGCCCACAACAATAGTAGCGCTATTATTTTTCTAAGCAGTGCCATAGCCTTTTGAACCCTTCAACTTTTTACATTGTATTGTTTAATTCCACTCCTGTCAGAGCACCAAGTGCCTTCAAACTGTTTTTGAAAGAGTAGCTAGTACAACCCTGTGATCTCACAACTGGGAAATCATAGTGCATACCCCGATCATGACATCGTAATCCCCGTTCATGCATTTTAATCCATCTGCTGGGTTAGAGTAAGCATGGGTGTCGCCGCAAAGAAAAAAAAAAAAAAAAGAAAAAGAAAGTTGGGTAATATTTACAACAGGAGGCCACAGCCTTGTGATAGGCCTCGAGAGGGCCCCCAATTTAATCCATCTGTAAACCATGTCTGGACTGATCAATGACTGTCCAGGGCTGACGAGATAAAAGAACGATCCTGTTAGAGATCCGTCACACTATCTGGCGATGGACTGGCAAACAGGCTAAACAGGCGTTTACAAACAGCGGGCGTTAGAAAGCCGTGTGATTGGTTCGGGAGGGTCCTCCCATTGGCCCCTGGAGCATCTCCACATGACCCCTGTCCGTCTCTGGCCTGCTCTCTCGCTGACACTGTCTAGCTGATGGGAGGGTCTCACGTGAAAAACAGCCCCCCTCAGCGCTCTCTCTAAGCCGATAATGTGACAGTCATCCGAACTGAGCGAAAGCGGAGTGCTCCCTCTGACACGAGTTTGTGTGTGTGTGTGTGCGTGTGCGTGTGTGTGTGAGTGTAGACGCGTGCATGCAGACATAGGGTCGAACAGCATGGTCCAGCTGCTCCACCAATTGTAATCCCTGTGAAATCAACAATTCTCCCTGACAATTTGGGACTGGTGGCCTGGCGCGCTCCAGGATTTCATGCCTGTTCTTTGCACCCAGTAATCTAGCCACACTGTCCAGCCGTCCAGCTCTCTCCCCTCCCTGATACTCGTCCATCTGTCAACTGCAATAGTGGGGGCTGTCATTCTAGTACGGGATAGCACTGCCGCGCACACACAGGCTGCAACAGAAACTCTCTTCCTAAAGAACCAGTAGGGTATGTCGTTGCAAGCATGTCTTGTTCAAGTTAGCGAGATCAAAACAGACTATGTGTCTCCATATTTTTTAAAGACATTTATTGTAATCTCGTTTCATGCTCAGCCCTAGTAAATTGAAACCACTTTTTCGGAGGGATTTGGAGACTATGGCACTTAAAAGTTTATATCCCAAAGAGAATGCTGGCTGTGTATTTTTTTATTTTATTTTGATGGAAAAACCGAGAGAGAAGGGAGTTTGTTGACCACTAGTGACAATTGCAACCTCAGTAGGTGAATGTGAAGACCAAAGCCATGAATGCACTGTGATTTTTTTAAAACATGTTAATGCATCTGCAAGCCTTACTCAGTAAAAACTGAGACCTGGTAACCAAAATGTGGAAAGGGCACCACAATATAACGCCTTAGTAGAATTCTGAGGGCTTTGAACTGTAGCATGTAAGCATATTTAGGTGTTTTTTTTTCTCCTGTTACATTTTATTTTCACCAAAGCGAAGGGTAACTGGGGTGTACCTCAGGACGGATCCCTCTACGACACAGGGATGTGATGCTTAAGCAACACCACAACAGTTACCACACACACACACACACACACACACACACACACACACACACACACACAGTAGGCTTACAGAAACACACTGCCTCTTTGGGGGGAGGGACGCTTGTCCTTTGTAAACCTGTGGTTATTTCATGGTAATGAAAATTTGTTTGTTTTCACATTGATTGAGAAATGTTAATATGTGATATTAACTTCTTAACATGAATATGCATTTTTCTTCTGTCTCTTTTTGTTTTTAAACTTTCATAAGGTGGTGTTATTTTGGACTTAATGTTGACGTTTGTACAAATGTTGCCAATTTATTCATCTCAATTTTACCATAAACAAAGGACAGATACCTTTTTCACAAATGCACTTAATGTCCTTGCATGCTTCTGCACCCGTAGGTACATTACAATGTAGGCCACTGGAGCCGCACATGCACGCACACACACACACACACACACACACACACACACACACACACACACACACACACATACACACATACACACACACCTCACCTGGACCGTCGCTGCACACTGACATTTCTAGCTGTGATTATTCGATTATTCGAAATGGTAAATACTGTAGGGAAGGAGAGTAGCAGAGCCTCTGGCGTAGAGCATAATGTGGATTTTTTGGGAGAGGCTCAGGCACCAAAGATGACCCTCTGCAAACAAATGAGAGAGATTACGCTTAGAAGAATATAAATACAAATGAAAAACACTCTCAGTCACTCAGTCACACATAAACACACACACACACACACACACACACACACACACAAAAACTTTTACGCAGCCAGGCCCTGTTGGGGATAAGCATTGTGGCTGTGTATTTCCCCACATGCTAAATCACACAACCGGACCCTTGAGATCTCACCCACAGTTAATTTTACACCGCACACAAAAGCTGTCTGGGCACTGTGGTTTAGTTCTTTTTTTTTTACAGTATATCATAAAGAAACCAGAGCTTGAGTTGAGCAGGGCACAGACACAGACAATATATAACGACTATCTACACACAAAATGAGCAGTGACCAGGCATATTAAAACACACAAAGAGAAAGTAAAAGAAACAAAAACAAAACATAGAGAACCCAGGGGAAACAAACAGTGACTTCAATGGTGGGAATATAAATCTCCCTAGCCCCCTTTATCATTCATGAAGCAGCCCTCATTGAAAGTCTATCTCTCCTCTTTCCTTCTCACTGTCAGACAAAACCAGAAAGGAGACCCCGAAAACCTTTCCGTCGCAGCGTCAAATCTGTGGAGGAAAGGGGGAGTGATATCCATTTCTGATGGCTTTAGCCTGAAACGGTCTCTGAAATGGTCTTGTATGTATGTGTGTGTGTGTGTGTGTGTGTGTGTGTGTGTGTGTGTGTGTGTCTGTGTGTAAATTTAATTTGTTTTTGTACATGGGCTGTTTTAGTGTGATGTGCCAGAGAGTCATCAGTTAATGCAAGCTTTGGGAATGGTGTCTGTGAAGGAGGAAGGCTGTGTGATGTTTTGGGGATGGGTGGGGTGGGAGGGAGGGGGGGGGGGGGTGAACTCTTGGCTCGGTGGTAGCAGCAAGCAGGATGTGTGGTGTATTTCTGCTCGAAACTAGATAGGGAGATGCAGATAGCTAAAGTGGGAGTTAAACAGAGACGGAGAGAAAGAGAGAGGGGGGTGGAGAGGGAGGGAAGAGTGACAGTGAGAGGAGAGAGACTGGAGAGAGTTCAATGGGTGGACTACGGCTAGGGAGAACTGGTCCAACTTCTTGTCCAAACCTCTCCATTCAGAAAAGAGAATGCAGAGCCTACCTCTTCTTTTTTGACCTAGAGCTCTTCTCTTTCTTCCTTATTCTGAACCAGGCGTGAAAATGTGACTGACAGTTTATAGTGAACCATTCTATCCCGCTTACTGACTCTTCGTCATCCTGGGTCACGGCAAGGAAAGGATGATTACAGCAATGGAGAAGGGCACTGGGAGATTTCTTACTCCCTGGGGTTGGATGGGGTGGGGTGCTTATTCACTCCTGCTGGGTTTCAAGATTTAACAAGAGTTTAAGAATTAAATGAAACCACAAACAAGAGAGTACAGAGAGAGAGAGACAGAAAGAGAGAGAGAGAGAGTGTGAGAAGTAAAGAGAGATAAGAAGGGAAAGATGAGAGGACATTGTCTCCTGAGGTGTTTAGAGTATGCTAACTTATTTGTTGTTTCAACAAACAAAAATGGCATTGCAGGAAAAAAAAGATTCCAACTCTTGGCAACAAGCAAAGTTCGGTCTAAGATTGAACAAGACAAATAGATTACAGCTATGCAGGATGCAAAGGCATCAGCACACGTATCGATGTGGTAGTTTAAAGTAGGCTATTTCTATATATAAACTGGCATTAAATGTTTTGTGATGTCACCGTTATTTTGATAGTGTTACATTTTATAACTATTGGCAGTCTTAAACTTCTGCAAAATTTAAGAAAGACTAAGTCTTTCATTTTAAAGATATACTGACAGTGCATGTTGCAATGTCATATTGTTTGACACACTCAGGACCCTTAACTTGTTTATTAATAAGCTTGTATTCACATCTTATCTCAAGCTCTTAAAATAATTTTCTCAGAAACGTTATCATCACAATCATGCCACACTTTCTCTCTTCTCACACCAGGCTACACTGATAAGAGCAGTCGTGCTCCAAATGCTCATCCATTACAGGTCCAGGCACTTTTCTTGATGCTTGAATTGATGAGATAATGATGTGTGTACAGATAGCAAGGGCTCTGAGTCAAACGGAGAGCTGCAAGGTCTGGCAAACTGTTTGCAGAAGAGCTGGGTGGGTCTATGCACCTGACCGGTTTTATTTTTTTCTTTGTCTGTCCCGGCGGCAATCAACCCAAGAGAGAGGGAGAGAGGGGGCGAGCGCCGGAGGTTGGAAGTAGAAGGGGGGGGGGGGGGCGTTTTGACACTTTCAAGGGTCCTTATCATGTCCAGCTGTTTCGCATTTGGTCTTAAAATGTGTGCAGTTCTGGAGAAATCATTGAATCATGATTTTATTCACTTCATGACTACTCAACTCCTTGGAACAGGATCCTTAGTTTTCATCGCTTTCTCCGCTTCATCCTGCTCACTCGCCTGCCCTCATTCTCCCCTTTCGCTTTCCCTCCCGCTTTCATTACTGGCGCTCCTCACAGAACTGTTCTGAATCACCCCCCTCCGGCTGATCCTCAACACCGTCCGCTAGCCCACACCCCCCAGCTTACAACGAGGGCCCCAGCTGTTTTTCATGCGGCAGAATACAGTTGTCTAAATGTTTATGCAAATAACTACCCTTTCTTATTGAATCCATCGACATTCAGTATCGGGAACGTTACTGCACGTTCTAATGCAGAAAGAGACGGCTCAAATAAACACAAGGGAAAGCTTTTGTCTATGTTTATGATAAACAAAAACACGTCTGTAGAAAAAAAACGACGGCTGTTTCCAAAGTTTCTGAATAGAAATTGTGAGTAGGCTATGCAAACCGCAGAAACGTGAGGCGATAACAATGCTAGTAAACGTGAATGTACATTACACAATCCACTTCTCTCATTTTGCGAAATGAGAATAGAGGGGAGCGAGCAGCATATTTAAAAAGCCCCCACCAAACGGGAAAAATCCACTAAAATTGCTCTTGTGCGCTTGACATCATTTCAGGAAACAGCTCTGTCATTCACAGCCTGTCAATCGGCACAATGGCATATCACTTTGACCCAGCTCGCTCACAACAATAAAGCAGAGGAGCAATTTCTATTTGAAACCGAAGCCCCCTGTTAAAGCGTTCCTTGAGTGGCATTGAGTTATGGCCTCGCAGCGGCTCAAATTTTCATTTACATTTCAGAGCCCGTGCCCTAAGCGTCCGTATCGTTTTACCAGGCCCTCAAATTATCACCCCATCTCGCCATGACAGGAACAAGCTCTCTTTGTGCTTTGCTAGTTGGGGAGTCGTGGCTGCCGATGTCTTCTTCCAAGTGTTTAGTTTGGAGCGTCCACGCCTCTGTCCCGGCTCCAGCGTTGAAACAGAGGCAAACCAAAGCGCTGATTAACCGACAAGATAGCGTATGTGCCTGCATATGAGTGGATGGATGACATACGACTTTCTGTTAGGACTTTGTTTTGACAGTTCAGTTTATTTTCCTCTTCTTTTTTGCGTCATCGTTCCTAAATTTACGGTAGCCTAAAGGCCACAACTTTTAAATACAATTCAGTAGCCTATAGCCAAATACCAAAACCAAAATGTAAACCGCTAAAACGTCCAACATTTCGGAGGCACAACAGTCCGAGTGCCTGATTTTAATCTGTCACTGATAGTCACACATGGATACACACACAAACATGCACCGTATCCGTGCGCACGCCCATGTACACACACACATACACACACACACACACACACACACACACACACAGCTGGACAGCAGACTGCTCCGTCACTGCGCCCTGTTCCAGATTAGGTCAGATTTAATTAGCCTATCCAACCCCTTTTGGAGTGTCGGTTCTGCTTTAAAAAGTCATTAGTAAAGTAGAAGCCGCGGTACTGACGGGCTGCTCCCAACTTTCACACCGAGAGGCCCTCCAGAATGTAACTGAATTGTACACACACACACACACACACACACACACACACACACACACATGCACTCAGTATTTAAAGAGAAACCAAACCATTCAGCAATGTTAAGAGGGGAGATTCACCAAAAATCACCCAGTACTGCCACATATTTCTTTGATTATATTTTCCACCTTCCTTTCTTAGTTTTGATGAATTCATTTCCTGCATAACACAGCCACAAAAGTGCTTTCTTGTGAGACTTAAGTGACTTAAACACAAAAATGGCAATAACAAAAAAAAATGAACTTGTATTTTTCTACATTACAACCGTCAACCGTTTTTAATTGCTTTTAGTGAAATGAATGTATTTATTGCATGTCAAGTTGTTTTATAAGATTTTTGTATAAATTTCAATTGTGGATTCTTAAAATTATTTCTTTTAATTCCACTGTCTATGAGTGATGTGGATCGGGCTTTTATTTTTCTTAAAAGCCATTGTGAAAAAAATGTCATGTTTTGTTTATATCTACATTCTAAATCAACTTGGCAATAAAACGAATTGCATAATGGTTTCACAAAATCTGGTCTCTCCTTTCCAATTTTATTGTCATCTTTGGCCAAGGGCAATTTGATTAATGGCAAACACCACGGACCGCATTCTCTCTTCTCACGTGTAGTGAGAAAAGCAAAACTGCCAGTAAAGCATGAAAAGATTTGTATTGGGTTCGGTGCAGGAATCCCTTTACTGTAGTGTGTGTGTGTGTGTGTGTGTGTGTGCGTGCGTATGTCTGTGTGTGCGTGTGTGTGCGTGTGTGTGAGCACGGCAGTCGCTGAGGGATGGGCTATCTCGCCCCCAGTGCCTTTTAAACAAACAGCCATACGGCACACTGTGTACACTGCATGAAGGGCGAGCTTCATCATACTAAGTTACAAAGCCATTTCACATACGGCAGACACTCTATGCAATTCACTAGGCTGATCATGTACTGTCTGCAGATCCCAGGAGAAAGGCTTCAGGAAAACAAAGGGGAAAAAAACAAACAAAACACAAACACACACTGGAACTAACATACAGTATACATGGATGTACGCACACATGCACACACACTCACACAATGACACACACACACACTTACACAATGACAAACTCACACAATGACACACACACACATTCTCTCTCTCTCTCTCTCTCTCTCACACACACACACATTCTATCTCTTTCTCTCTCTCTCTCACACACACACACACACACATTCTATATCTCTCTCTCTCACACACACACACACACACACATACACACACACCCACACACACACACACGTACAGTGAGCTCAAAAAATGAAATCATGTAAATTCAAGAAAATATCAAAATGTAATCACATCCAGAACACTGCCACGTTTTCCTCATTTGAAAATGAATAAGAGGGAGAGATAGAGAGAGAGGGAGCATTTCTGAAAGCTGTAATGAAGTCATAAATCTCAAGAAAACAAGTAGGGGCAGACTCGGGAAGCCACTTCTAGGCAACACATTGTGTATAAGGGTGTGTGTGTGTGTGTGTTTGCCGGCGCATCAACAGGCCGAGAAGACAAACTGTACTCTCCAGTCCCCAGCGTCTGCCCCTCACACTCACACACACACACACACACACACACACACACACACACACACAGCCACATTCTGGCTCCCATTAGACACCATTTGGATGACTGAGACTAAGAGACCACCAGTCTGCAGCCTCCATGAAGGCTGTGCCCTCTTTTCACATAATGACTCCAGGCGCAGACATACCATGCCCAGCTCAGGACGGAGTCGTAGGGGTTGTGTGTATATGTGTGTGTAGGGGTGGGGGGGGGGGTGGGGGGCAGGCCGGCGAGACTAGCGATGCCTCAGGGGTATGGACATTGCAGTCCATGTGCCCACAGGGCTGAAATGAAGATGGCCTCCAGGTCCAAAGAGGCAGGAATCCGCTGGCACCAGTCCCACTGCAAAATGCTAAAGGTCTTGGGCATTGGGTGTCAGGGTACGAAAGGTGCCCCAGGCAAGCCTGGTAATGTCAGGGGGCACAAGAAGGTGGGTGCCATCTCCCATGCCTGCCTGCCAAGTACCTCCCAAAGCCAATCGTGCTGAGGGATGGGAGTCGTATATGGGCATGAAGCTGTCCCTGTCTCCCACGTGGACATGACTTTAAACCACAACCATACACCCCCACATTCACCTGTTATGATGTTTGTGTTCAGCTGAGCCCCATTCACTGGCAATATCAATTGACCAAATTAAGACGTTATGTGCCCTTAAATAAATGGTGGAAAGAAGTGGTGGGCAAAGTCTGTAAACAAGCAACGTTCTCGTGCATGAAGCACAGCTGTCGTGAGGCATGAGGAAGCACTGACCTGACTCATCAATGTTTGCATTTAAGATCTTGCCCACAGTGTTAACCCTTAAAGGTTCTAACATAAGATTCCGTTCCGCAACAATTCAAGGTTCTAAAATGTTATGTTGAATTCAATGAACCCAGATATTCTTTAGAACATTAATTTCCCAACATTCCCGTCTCACCGGTGTGACGGTACACCTCTAGCAAATTGATTTTGTCTAGATCAGATGTCATTGATCAGACATTTAAAAGGGCTACTTTCCTCATCATTTCGTGTGACCGTTTTACAGAGAAGGTGATGTACAACAAGATGCTGTGTGTGTGTGTGTGTGTGTGTGTGTGTGTGTGTGTGTGTGTGTGTGTGTGTGTGTGTGTGTGTGTGTGTGTGTGCAGAGATGACTCTCTACCAGTGCTGGACCTGGAGTGAGGTGTGGTTGTGTGTGTGTGTGTGTGTGTGTGTGTGTGTGTGGGAGGGGGGGGGGGGGGGGGTGATGGGGCAGGCTGACTCCACCAGCTCAGCATGCTCCACAGCCCTGCCACATTGGGCAGGCACACCCTCATTGCACAAGGCCAAACTTCCCCTCTCCACCAGTCACATGGCACAACACTGAGGCCCTCTCCGAGCACACAGCAGCCTATCCATTTTCAGTCCACCTGCTCTGGGGCCAATTTTTGGGCCCCACCCACATACCCACCCATACATACACACACACACACACACACACACACACACACACACACACACACACACACACACACACACACACAAACAAACACACACACACACACACACACACACACACACACACACACACACACAGACACACACAGACACACACAGACACACATTGCTACTCCATGGCAAAATGAAGTGGGAGGAAGAGACTCCATCGCGCGATGCGATCACACGATGAGATGAGTGTCGGCGCTGAGATGGCTCCCAGGTTTTTTCGGCTGAGGCTGGGCCCTTCCAGCGGCGGACACGGACAGAATGGAAAACAGCTGGAGCAGGGACTCTCCGCGCGCTCCGTGCCCAAGCCCTAAGTGAACTCTCCCAAGGCTTTCCAACTAAAGTCCTGTCTCTGCAAGCCGACTGCTTCTCCTTCCACACTTCTCCTAAACTCTCCTCGACTCTCAACTGTCGTCCCTGGTCTCAACTGTGCTTTTCCATCTCAAGCGAGGAGAGACGAGAGAGGAGGGAAAAAAATAATTTAAAACTGGATTTTTATTTTTTTTTTTTAAAAAACAACAACACACATACTGTACAAAATCGCCTGACATAAGTTATGACTCTTTCCACTTTTGCCAACTCACGAGTCCAGCATGTCTTGCACAGGAACGTCCTGGCCAAAGCGATTAGACTCTGACTTGAGAAATGAGGGGAGAGACGGAGAGGAGAAGAGAGAGGAGAGGAGGAGGAGAGAGGAGAGAGGAGAGGAGGAGAGGAGGAGGAGAGAGGAGGAGAGGAGGAGGAGAGAGGAGAGGAGGAGAGGAGGAGAGGAGGAGGAGAGAGGAGAGTACAGGAGAGGAGGAGAGAGGAGAGGAGGAGAGGAGGAGAAGAGAGGAGGAGAGGAGGAGGAGAGAGGAGAGGAGGAGAGGAGGAGGAGAGAGGAGAGTACAGGAGAGGAGGAGAGAGGAGAGGAGGAGAGGAGGAGAAGAGAGGAGAGTACAGGAGAGGAGGAGAGAGGAGAGGAGGAGAGAGGAGAGGAGAGGAGAGGAGGAGAGAGGAAAGGAGAGGAGAAGAGAGGAGAGAGTCCAGATCAGGTGCTGCACTCAGGGTCTGGGTGAAGTTAGAGGGTTAGAGTGGACCGAATACCAAGAACTGTGCAAGGAATGTTTGGCAGCGGTGATTCTGCATTATGCACCAGTGAGCTGCCTTCTGAAAAGTTGCGACAGGAGTGGCAAGTGGGGCAGTGTGGGTAGAAAAAAACGGAAGTTGAGGGGGTGCAGTTTTAACACCTAGGACTGCAGATATCAGAAAGAAGGCTTGGTACAGGCTTAGTAATGTGGCTAAAAAATGTGTGTGGGTGTGTGTGTGTGTGTGTGTGTGGTGTGTGTGTGTGTGTGTGTGTGTGTATGTGTATGTGTGACAGAGAGAGAGAGAGAGAGAGAGAGAGAGAGAGAGAGAGAGAGAGAGAGAGAGAGAGAGAGAGAGCAAGTTATTCTATCTTCATGAGATGATGCCACTTCCTGCTAGGAGATGATCAACACATATGTTGAAAGCCACCCTGATAGAACCACCCATCCTGCCCCCCCCCCCCCCCCCCAACACACACACACACACATACAACCACCCACTACACACACAACCACCCACTACACACAGACACACATACAAGCACCCACTCCATACACACACACACACATACAATCACCCTCTCCACACCCACACACAAAAACCCACACACATGAATAAAAACAAACATGCAACCAGAAATACACACACTCATACAAACATACACACACAAACACAAAACAACAGCTTAGGCATTCAACTATGTGCATCCACCCTTAGAGAAAAGAGAAGCAGGGCACACCCGAACCTGCAACACACACACACACACACACAGAAATGTCACACCCCCACCCCGTTATACATCAAACACACCATCAAGCTTTCTCACAGGAAGTGCAACTGGCATGAGAGGCGAGAGGTACATTGCCACACATCCCCAAATGCAGGCAGGCACACATACACACACACACACACACACACACACACACACACACACACACACACTCACACACACCCACACACAAACACTCACTCATACAGAAACAGAGAGGCAGGCCAGGCTATGGCAGCAGCCGAGTTATGAATTAATGATGTGAAGATGCTGGAAGAGGCACGGCAGTGACGGAGGCGGAATAGTAATGAGTGGAGCTTCAGCGCCAGCGCCAGCACCAGCAAAGAACAAGCCCAGACTGGGGTCACGCCACTGGGGCAGGAGCTACAGGGGGTGGCCCTGGGAAGGAGTGGAAGGAGGAGGAAGGGGAGGATGAAAAGAAGGAGAAGAAGAGGAAGAGGAGGAAGAAGAAGAAAATGAAGAAGAAGAAGAAGAAGAAGAAGAAGAATGGAAGGCGACCACTGATCTCAAAAAGAATTATTCTTTTTGGAGACATTGAGAGAAAATGTGTGAGACCGAAGTGTAAAAATACATGGGGGGGGGGGGGGGGGGGTGTGGAGTTGAGGGGGAGAGGCAAAAGACAGGAAAAATAGAAAGAAAGAAATATCCCATAATGACCTCAGAGCCAGTTTAAAGATGCTCTTCTGCATAAGGTGTGTGCATGTTTGTGTAGTTAGGTGGCAGATTCCTGATGGAAAAGGCCCTTCCACCCTGAGGGGAGATCGTTGATCACTGCACATTAATGAGCTGGCTAGCAAAACACTGTATGTGTATGTCTGTGTGTGTGTGTGTGTGTGTGTGTGTGTGTGTGTGTGTGTGTGTGTGTGTGTGTGTGTGTGTGTGTGTGTGTGTGTGTGTGTGTGTTTGAGTGTGTGTGTTTGAGTTAGAGGAATGAATCTTGTGTATGCATGTCCATGATCTCAAGTGCAGTGCATACATACACTAAGAGAGTTTGATTTGTTAGAGTTTGTGTGTCAGTGCCTACATAAATTAGAGAATCTGTGTGTGTGTGTGTGTGTGTGTGTGTGAGTTAGGGACTGAAAACAGAATGATTTTCATTTTGGTTTGTTCTAAAACAGTAGTAGTAAAAACAGTAATTTTTCGTTTCTGTTCCAGTGTTCCGAGGCCTCTCTTCTAAATGGTAACCGGTTAGAACGTTACAGAAGAACAGTTAATAACGTTCCTTTAAAAATGACATTGCCTTTACAAATTGATTTATGGCCGGTGGTTCAAAACACATTAGAAAAAAAAAAACACTGTTAAAAACACTGTGCCTGAATTAAGGCGTGGGGCGAGATTTGAAACTAGACAATTAACCTATATAATATTAGATCTTCAAAAATGTCTGATAGCCTAACTTAAGGCACAGAAAATGTTCTTGCTTTAGGCCTAAGTCCTGTAATAGTGTAACCTACTGCATGACAGGCCTATAGATATTTTCCCAGTGTCTCTGGTAGCCTATGTTATTTCACACAATGTTTCAGTAATTTAGGCTACATACGTGGAAAAGGCAGTTAGATGGTCTTTTTATCAACTCGTTATAGGCCTAGCCTATTATACAGGGAGACACTGATTCATCAAATCTGACTAAATTCATCCTATAAGGGGTCTGGGGGAACACTGTGTGGGCAGGTGACTTTCGAAGCCTATGAACTTTTGAATAATATTCAAAGAAGGTTAATCAGAACGATAAATACCGTTATTAACCGGCTATTTAAAATTGAGAATGGCGTTTTCACTCAGAAATAAGTGGAATCGGTTTGGTTCCTGTTTTCGGTTACATTCATCCAAAAATTGTGTTCGTTTCTGGTTTTTGTTTTCGTTCTTTGAACCGTTTCTAATCCCTGGTGTGTGTGTTTGTGTGTGTGTGTAGGCAGTTGTCCTTCAGTTGTTTATGCCTTGCACAGGTGTGTGCTTGCCCTTTCATCCCACAGAAACACATTTTAATCTGGGTGGGGTGGTGG
>NC_055971.1:11111849-11116849 GCF_018492685.1 Alosa sapidissima | reverse complement strand
TCCAGCGGAAGACGCAAGAGGAGGATGACATGACACGGCTCAAGGTTAAGGGCAACGGCAGCGCCAGCAGCAGCAGCGGCAGCAGCAGCATCCCAGAACAACAGGATGAGCGTGGGGGCCAGCTTGTTTTCGGGCCCCCTGGCTATCTCTTCGGCTCGGCCCGTGCTAACGCAACACAAAACACAGGAATGCCCTTAGCCGTGGCACCAGGAAAAACACGGCCATCGCAGCGAGCTAAATCTGGCTCCGGGGGGGGGGGGGCTGTGTGTGTGTGTGTGTGTGTGTGTGTGACACAGTGTCACCAGGGGTGAGAGGGCGACGTGTTGCTCCTCCTGGCCTTGTGTGTGTGTGTGAGACACAGGCCGCCCCTTGAGTGGGGTAGTGCATGCTCACTGTAAACAAACCCGCCTCGCTGTTGCAGCGGGGTGGGGGTTGGGGGGTAGTCAAAAATGTAAACGTGCCCCGAGACAAGCCCTAGATATCCGCTGCCGGATGCTAATGCATGCTCTCACTGGCATATTTCTGAACCCCCCCGTGCGCCTGATGCAGTCCCAGACCCAGTGTCCGCCGCCCCCACTGTCTGCCTGCCCTGCGCGGAGCATTCCTCTGCACTGAGAGTCACTTCCTGCTCCTTGCGGCCCGGCAGAGAACATCCCCATGGTCCGCTGGAGTGCCGGCCACAACTAGCGCACCGCACCACAGGGCCCAGCCCTGATCAGAACCCTGGCTGGGCCCACTGACACCCCCCCCCCCCCCCTCTTCCTTATGGGACTCCAGGGGGGACCAACGACCACTACAGAGCTGGAGGAGGGAGAGGAGGATGAGGGGAGGACAAGGGGAGGCTGGGGGTGTGGTGGTGGTGGGGGGGGGGGTGAAGGCGGGGGGGGGGGGGGTGTCCAACTGGTCACCATTGTTTTCAATCTGAAACGAGAGGCTGCTGGAGAATGGGGGGTGGAAGGCACAGCAGGGGTAGCGTAGAGGTGAACGAGGGGGGGTTAAAATTAGCAACACTACGTTGTTCAGACGGATGTGTGCTAGCTGTTAGCCTTTGCACCTCTATGCTTGTACTGCACAGCCTTTCATGTTTGGCTGCAGAGAGGTGACGCGGCGTCTGTTGTGTGTGGTTGCCGGGATGCAGTGAGGGTGGAGCGAAGGCTGCCGTTCCACTTCGGGCGTGTGTGTGGGGCAGGTTGGTGGTGTAAGGGTTAAGTGGGCCCATGTGAAGGGTGGTGGTGCTGGTGGGGTGGTGGAATAGAGTGGAGAGGGTGGGGAGGTGGAGGGTTGCGGAATGTCTTGGCTGTTTCCTGCGCGCTGCCCAGCCCTGACCTGCTGGCCCAGGCCCCGCAGCACACACACGTAGACAGCTGACCCTCACTTCCTCTCAGACAGCGACACCCCCGTGGCTCCACACACACACACACACACACACGCTCACACACACACACACACAAACACAATGTCCCCAACAGAGTTAGTCCCCCCCCCACCCCCCGCCCCAGAAACACACACGCTCCAGGGCTTGTAGCCAGGCAGCCCCACCACACCCACGACCTCACACAGATGGCTCAGCCTACAGGTGCTCCACGGCCAAACTCACCTCCAAAACCATGGCAGCTCTCCATTGCCAGTCACCCCACATAACCATCTCACATTCACCCCGCCCCCCTCCCCGAAAACCTCAGAATGTGAGTTAAACCCCCCTCCTCGACGTGTGAGTCCGTAGCATGTGGCCACAGGTTCAGTGGGTACACTTGCTCTCGTGGCGCAGCCAGGGCAAGGGAACATCTGTGCTAGCCGCTCCTCCACCCGGAAGTAGTCAGGAAACGGCCCCCGAGTCCGTCACAACAATGAAGGTGGGCCAAGCTATTCTACTCGCCGTGTCGCTTTATTACAATTTTCCTCTTTCCACTTTTACATGTGTGTGTGTGGGCGTGTGTGGGTGTGTATGTGAGCCTGCATGTGTGTGTGTGTGTGTATGTGTGCGTATGTGAGTGGGCGGGTGTGCGTGTGGGTGTATGTGTTTGTTTACGTGTGTGTCTGTCTGTGTGTGTGTGTGTGTGTGTAAGGGAGAGTCTGTTTTCTTCATCAACAGTGTGGCCGTCCCCCTGTCCCTGTGTGTGTGTGTGTGTGTGTGTGTGCCTGCGGCGTGGTGTTGTGTACGTGTCGGAGGTGGTGTCTGGTGCGTTGCGTGTGGCGGTCGTGGCCTCCTGACGCGCTTCCCCCTCCCCCCCCTCCTCATGGCTCAGACCTGATGTCATGCCAGAGTTGATATGTGGGGCAGGGACAGACACACAGCCACGGAAGAGCTCCGGGGGGCACGCGACCCCAAACAAACACACACACACACACACACACACACACACACACACACTCAGACGCACACACACACACACACACACACACACACACACACACACACACACACTCAGACGCACACACTCGCGCACACACACACACACACACACGCACACACATTTACTCCCTCACTCACACACACACACACACACGCACTCACACATACACAATTATCTCTTTTCATCCAACTCACATACACATACATAAGACACACAAACGCACACTGTTAAGAGGGATAAAGAGGTTAAAGTTAAGAGGTTAAAAATGGATTGCTGCATTGTTAGCATTCATGTGAGTGTGCATGCACAGTGCATGTAGCTAGTCTTGGGCTCTGCAAAGTGCTGCAAAGTGTGAGACATTGTTAGTGGCGCTAAATCAATAAATAAAACTGAGTTGAATATGTGTGTTTATGTGTGTATGCGAGAGACATTAAAAAGCAATGAAGGCCCCCATGCCACAATTCCTCCACCACCCGCCCACCCCCTCTTTCCCATCCCTCCCCTCTCTCTTTCACTCTCTCGCTCCACTCCTCCGCTCCACTCGTCTGCTCCATCCCTCTCTTCATTAGTCCAGCTGTGTTGCCTGCACTCCAGCCTCGGCCTCCTCTGGCGTGTTTACAGGCTTCACATATTAACACTGGTGTTAAACACCTCAGTACACGTTAGCACTGCCAGCTATAGCCAGGGGGTGAGAGGGTTGGCTTGGGCTCAGAGTGGATGTGTGTGTGTGTGTGTGTGTGTGTGTGTGTGTGTGTGTGTGTGTGTGTGTGTGCCCGCCCATTGTGTATGTATGTGTGTGTGTGTGTGTGTGTGTGTGTGTTTGTGAGTGTGTGTGTGTGTGTGTGTGTGTGTGTGTGTGTGTGTGTGTGTCCATTGTGTATGTATGTGTGTGTGTGTGTGTGCCCATTGTGTATGTATGTGTGTGTGTGTGTGTGTGTGTGTGTGTGTGTGTGTATGTGTGTGTGTCTGTGTGTGAGTGTATGTGTGTGTGTGTGTGTGTGTGTGTGTGTGTGTGTGTGTCGGTCGAGGGGTAGGAAGGGTATACTGAATGACGGCACATCTCAGTGTCGTGATCGCTCTCCAATTAAAACACATTAAGCGAGGGGCGCGCACGGAAACGGCCTAGCGCAGCACATGATTTAAGTCCTACTCCCACGACAGGGTCCCTCTCCACCAGACTTTCACTCATTCCTGTTTTCCTTCTTTCTTTTCGCCGTTTTTTCTCGCCCTCCTCAAGGCAACCGTTTCATCTGAAAGGTCCATTTCACCGGATCGTTTTTTAAAGACTTTCGCCGGCTTAAACTGCGCATTTAAGGTCAAACGCCCTCATTCTGCCATAGATTTATATGGCGGGGCCAGTTAGGTTGGGTGTAGAGGGGGGAGAGCCAGTGTGCTGGCCTGGGTTGTGAATGTGCAGATAGCTCGCTCAAATTATCAGGTTAGAATCGGGCCACCGCTAGATCAACGAGACAGAGGGCGGCCGCGTAAATCAGACGGCCTGTTTAGGGATGACACTCGGTCCTGAGGTTGTGCTTTCTGTGTAATTAGAACCAAATGTGTGTGTGTGCGTGCGTGTATGTGTGTGTGTGCATGTGCATGTGTGTGTGTAGTATTTGTAGAGAGTGACAATGTGAAGTGTGCTTGCTAATAGATGAGTTCAAAAATGGGTGCATACAATGGTATGGGTGAATACTTTTTTGGGGTGAAGGCATTTCTACATGTGTGTGTGTTCTACAAAATCCTGGATTTGTTGTGTGTCTAGGGGGTCTAAGTGTTTCTATATGGTTGATAGGTAGGCGTTTGTGTGAGTGTGTGTGTATGTTTGAGACAAAGGGAGAGAGGGAGAGAGGGCAGCGCACGGCTGTATATTTCTCCCCCGTCCCTAATCAGGTGATCCCCTGGGGTGTGGTGTGAGAGGCGCTGCAGGCTGAGAGCCTGGAGGCTCCATATAAATCACCTGGGCCTCACACACACACACACACACACACACACACACATACACACACACAGCCAGTAGACGTGCTAATGGGGGCTGACCGGGCACACTGGCTGAGCAGTGCACGTGTGTGTGTGTGTGTGTGTGTGTGTGTGTTTGTGTTTGTGTGTGTGTTTGTGTGTATAAAACCTACAGTTACAGTCTAGACAGGGAGAGGTAGAGGGAGCTATGAGCCAGGCCCAAACTCAGGCCATGTGGTTTGTCACTAGAAGTCGTCTTGGCAATGCCATGGCAACTTCATATCCGTTGTGTTCTCTCGATCTTCCTCTCTTTCTCTTCCCAGGCTCATCCCACTCTTCCTTTCCTTAATTCTCTTACTCTCTCCATTCATCCACATCTCCCTCTTTCTCTCACTCTATTTTTTATTCACACCTCCATATTTCCATGCCTTAGACTACGCTCAACCACTCCCTTTTTCACTGTTGTCTGTCTTTGACTGCATTTAATACATCCGTCTTCCCTCCCTCCTTCCCTACCTCCCCCTCCTTCTCTCACTCTCTCTCTCTCTCTCTGTCTCTCCTTCGTTCTCCATTCCGCCTCCGAGCCCTTCTCTGTTTCAGACCCTGAGCCCCCATAGGACACAGCCTCTCCCTCTCTCCCACATCTGGTCAGGCAGCTGGAGCTGGCCTGGGTTCAGTATGGGGGGGGGG
>NC_055971.1:11104349-11106849 GCF_018492685.1 Alosa sapidissima | reverse complement strand
AACTCAGAGATGAACGAGGTGAGGGAGGACGAGTGGAGGAGCATTCCCTCGTTATTATGCGCATCCATGGAGACGATATTTTGCTCTCCCTCTCCCTTTCTCTCTCTCTCCTCACACACACACACCCTTTTAGATAGATAGATAGATAGATAGATAGATACTTTATTCATCCCCGATGGAAATTGCATCCAGTAGCTTTGACAACCATAACACAACACACACACATACACACATATATCTCACATACATAAACATCACTCACAGAAATGTAGAGTTAACAATTTGTGAAGTGATTACAAAGGTCTGGTATGGACTGACCATGTGATGCAATGACAATGATAAGGTGTCATGGTAGACTGTGTGCAATGGTGGTAGTGCAAAAGTGAACAGTGTGACTGCGTATGTGTCTCAGTTTTCTGTGATTGAATGTTTGTCATCCTCCCTCTATGTTTGTCTTTCTCTCTCTCTCTCTAACTTATTCTCCTTCCCTCGTTCGCTCGCTTTCTATTCGTCTCTCTCCTGTCTTCCCAGACTTTTATTGGAGCTGACACGTTTTTTAAACTCATTAACAGTGAGTGGCACAGAACTCCACACAGCTGGGACAATGTGGTTCTCCGGCTCCGTTTCGCTCTCTCACTGGCCTGCTCCCCAGTCCTGTCTTCCTCCCTTCCTCTCCCTCTCTCTCGATCTTGCTCTCCCTCTTTCTTTCTCTCTCTCTCTTCCTCTCTCTCTCTCTCTCTCGCTGTCTCTCTGCTCTCATTCTCAACTCGGCTTCGCTCGCAAAATCATTCATCACTTGCAAATTGATTCCCTCCTGATTCCCCTAAATGCATCCACCATCTCACCGCAGCTCTCTCTATCTCACACTCACACACTCCTTCTCTCCTCTACTTTCTCACCCCTGCTCTCTCTGTTTTTCTCTCTCTCTCTTTCTCTCTCTTCCTTTGGACGCAGTGAACTCGCAACCTTTCACAGGGGCGAACTCGAGCCAGCCCGTTGTCCCGTTCGCCTGCAAATTCAGTCAGTCACTCACAATCCCCCCGCTCGCTTGCAAAACAAATCTGTCCCAGTCATTCAGTGCAGACTCATTCACCGTAAAACCATTCATTCCTAACATCATTCACTCCCAAATCCATTCTCAGCTCCAAGACTGAGAGAGAGAGAGAGAGAGGGAGAGGGGGAGAGAGAGAGAGAGAGTGAGGGTGAGAGAGGGAGGGAGAGAGAGAGAGTTAGAGAGGGAGAGAGAGAGGGAGAGAAAGGGGTGGACGAAAGGAGGGAACAAGGGGAAGACACAGGCAGGGGTTGACAGAGAAGGGGGTGGGTGGAAGAGAGAGAGGGAGGGAGGGAGGGAGAGAGAGAGAGAGAGAAAGAGAGAGAGAGGTCTGTGCCCCCCACCCACACACACTGTACGTGCAGGACAGCAGGACCCCCCTGTTGGAAACTGAACACCCTGATCTCCCTCCCCACAGGCATCCCCTCTTCCTCGGCCCTGAACCCACCCTGTCCCCTGCTGGCCACTGTCCTTCCCTGAACACACACACACACACACACACACACACACACGTACCCCCCCCCCCCCCCCCCCCACACACACACACACCCCATCACCCCCCCCCCCCCCCTACACACACACGCTCATACATACACACAGTCAGTGACATTTTCTCACACACATACACACACACACACACACACAGAGCACACTATGCAAACATTGGCTGACATGGGATTACGTTTCACTGACGGACACACAGAACACCCCATCCTTCTCAAAACACACAGACATACACACACTTCCATCTTGGAAGAAAACAAGAATACAAGCACACACACACACTCGCAAAGCAAAAAAAAAACTATTAACCACACTCAACACACAGGAAGACATGAAGGGGGGGAAAAACCTTCGCCAAAACGTCGCCAAAACCAGAATCCCATGGTATCCACTACAATTTCCATATTTTCCTGTGACATACAAGAGGCATCCAGTCCAAGTCCACATGGTTCTCTCGCTCTCTCTCTCTGGCTCTCTCTCTCTCTCTCTTTCTTTCTCTCTCTCTCTCTCCTCTACCTGACTGTCTGCTTGTTTTCCCTGGCGACTCCCTGCTTCCGTTCCCAGGCTGGGAGGTGGGAGCACTGCCACAGCACATACTTTCCACCCCTGAAGGCCAGCGACAGCAGCAGCACTGCCACCACCACAACCAGCAGCAGCAGCAGCAGCAGGAGCACCAAAGAGCAGCAGCAGCCGCAGCGGTAGCGGTGTCTCCATCCAGTCCACACGGTCTGCCAGGAAGCCCGTCAGCGCAGTGATTAGCCTGCAGTGGGCAGCCCCCGCCCGGGCAGCCTCACTGACGCTGTCGCTGAGGGAGGTGGACGGACAGGGCGTACTCGTTACAGGAGGGTGAGCATCTGTGTTAAGTGCTACGGAGTGCTGATCGCAATGATCCTCTGTCAGGCAGTGAGATTGGTAAGGGGCAGGTAGAGGGGCTGGAAGGTGATA
>NC_055971.1:11094349-11099349 GCF_018492685.1 Alosa sapidissima | reverse complement strand
GCGCCCCCTAGAGGTCAAAGGTCACCAGATTTCTTGAGCGTCCCCCTGATTGGGTCCTGAGTCTATGCACCCAGTTTGGCTTTGATACATGCAAGGGTTGCTGAGATATGAGCTCACTACCTGTTTGGCGGCTTCGCCGCAAACTTCGATTGGCTGTAACGCGCGAGCGGTTTTAGTTCTCTAGACAAAAAGCAATACATTAATGGGGCATGGACTGTAGATGATATCTGTGAAGTTTGGTGTCGATTGGACCAAATTTGTGACCTGTGAAGACTTATTAGTGTTTTTGATGAAATTCAATATGGCGGAAAATCCATCATGGCGGAAATTGACGTCATAGGCTGCGTTGAACTCGGCTTGGTCCAAGGATTCCAACGATACCTCATTTTTGACAATTGGCCATACGGGTCAAAAGTTACGTGCGTGAACGCAAGTCCAACTTTGGCCTGTTGGTGGCGCTAGAGTGCTTGAGGTGCCATCATGAAACTTGGTGACATTAATCATGGGACTGTCCCTAATCAGTGTGCCAAATTTCAAAACTTTTCACCAGACGGTTCTATGGGCTGCCATTGACTTTAATGGCGGAATAATAATAATAATAATAATAATAATAATAATAATAAGAACAAATAGAAAAACAATGGGTGCCTTCGCAGCTTCGCTGCTTGGCCCCCAATAAAAACAAAATTACACTACTGTAAAACAGGCTTAGATGTGGTGGACTCTCTGCCCAGTTTCCCTCATTGTCAGGACATGACTTATCACATGATCCACCAAAGTTTCTCTAATATCATCTGAAATATTGTTCCGTGCATAGCCTCTTCGACCACCTCCTACTCCTCTCTCATTTTGTCTACCTCTTCCTCAATCTCTTGCTCTCCCTGCCTCCATGCTTGCAAAGTTCTCAAAATGGCTCAACTGAGGCCTGTTTGTGGCTGGCTGATTGGTGTTCAGTTTTGTAAGTAAGTATTTTCAGATGTGTGTCTAAGTGTTTTCAATGCACCCAATGTGTTTTGTATTTTGAATAGATGTGCTGTCCCAATGGTATCCATGAGATTTCATTTATGAACAAAGTGTCTTGAAATAGTATGAAATAGTGTGTAGTGTGCAGGAGCAAGTGTGTTACAGAAAGGAGCAAGTGTGTTGCAGAATTGCAACTAAAGTGCAAAGCAGCGCTTTTGTTTAAGGTATGACACTGTGTTTAAGGTATGGTTACACTGTGTTTAAGGTATGTTTACACTGTTTAAGGTATGGTTACACTGTGTTTAAGGTATAGTAACAAAAGCAGTATAGAGGTATAGTGTATGGTATAGGACACTACAGCACAGCAAAATAGAAACGCAGTATAAGGGGCCGTGCACACGACGCCGGTTTTTGTGAAACGGTTACGCCTTGCATGTACACGACGCCGGCAGTTTAGGAGACTGAAACCGATAGCTTTTGAAACCGGCTTCCGAAGTGGAAACTTTTGAAACCGCCGGCTAACTTTCGCCGTGTAGATGCCTGTAGGTGCGAAGCCGGCAACTTTATGACGACATAGCCCCACCTCTCAACTCAGCCACGCACTCGACCTGACATGTTGCTTGTCAAAACAAACCAAACCATTTATTTATCATATTAAAATGTTTTTCTTTCCCCTGTCATGATTTATGTGCACAATGTAGCCTATCAGTCTTTAGTGGCTAAGTTAGAAGCACACGCTAGCTTAACTTAGTTAAACATTAGCTTACTGCATGTTAGTGTTTTCTCCAGTGGTGCTCAGACCTAATGCAATGCGTAGGCTAAGCATTTGAAATTTCACATAGCAGTCACATACCTTGAAAATGAACTTTATTAGTTTAACATTTGAATTGAAAACCGAATTGTCTGTAGTCTCCTTATTTCATGCGACTGCTTAACCAGAGCACTTATTAGACATTCTCTGGCTTAACAAACTGTTTTAACAATGTTTTCTTCTACGCGATTCACGCAAAATTATTGTGAAGCTTCTGCACAGCAGCGCCATCGACTGGTCTGGCATATGCACTACAGCACATTTAGCCGGTTACACCTCTGTGTGTGGACACGCGAGGTTTTTTCTTGCCGGAGTCGTTAAAGGTGTGAAAGCGGTAAGAGAAAATCCACCGGGCGGTGTCGTGTAAACGGCCTCTAAAAGAGCAGCACAGTCCAGCATGGATGCAAGGCATAGAATAGATACATGGCAAATACAACCATTTCAGTTAATCACAACGTAAAGATAGCATGGCATTATACTGGGTGTAGAAAATGGCACACCCCAATAGGACTAGTTGGGTGGATCATAACGGAGGCATACAGCATTGCTACAGCACAACTGAGAGTATCAGAGAACCCTACAGCAGTGACTTTGCCCAGAAAAAAAAGAATAGCAGTTGCAGCAGAGGGCAGAAACAGCAACAAAAAAAAGCTGTAAGAAACACAAAGGACTCAAATTCATGTCAACGTTCCCTGAAACCACGCAGCACCCCGTAATGTGTATTAAGGGGGCCCTAATGTGGAAACAGACTCCGCTAATTTCTCTCTAATCTGCTGCTTATGCGGTAGCCAACCCCATCATTATGCCAGAGTTCATGCACTGGCGTTCGTGCTGCTTCTTGGCTGATACCAGAGGATTTCTCTGTGATAGTAGGGGCGTAGGTACAGCACATAGCAGCTAAAACGATTTCAGCCAGGACATTAAACACTCAAAGGACAGCAGGGCATGCACAAGCACCAGAGCTCGGCACTGGCCTTGCAGATCTAAATCACCACAGTGGAGTGGGTTTCACAGACATGCACACAATGGCACCGATGACAGAATTACAAGGCAATTTATTCGGTGTGACCAAGCAATTAATTATGTTTGACCATTCAGTGTTTCCCAGAGAATTGAATTCCATTTGTGGTGGTTGGTTTGCAGAATTATCTTGAATGCAACCGTTTTTAACAAATTAGCACAGCGTGGTTATGATGCTAACCAGATTTAAGCACAATTTAGTACAACCTGGAAAATCATTGTGTGGTGGTAAATGTTGATTTTGTGGTGGGCCGCCACAAATAAGTCAATGTATGGGAAACACTGCCATTTCTTGAAAAGGGTAACAAACCAACACAGAAATTACTGGTAATATCAATGCACTATTAATAACAATTAGAATGACTAAATGCTTGTGATGTGGACTTAAATAGGTTGTTTGTATTAACTTAATGCAACTTAATCATAATTAATTTGCAAACATGAACAAACCACAAGTTCTGGTATTTACATTTACTTTTGGTTGATTAAACTGCTTAAAATGGAAGTTAATGGGTCGCGTTTATTACTTCACTGAGTAATGTAAGAGTTCAAACCAGTGCAGAATGAACACAAGCTGTAGACATGCATAACTAATAAAAATGGCTGCACTAGAAGGCTTCAGTGTGTTAAGATGATGCATGCCACCTGGGGGGGTATGTGGTTAGGGTAATCACCTAAGTATTGTGATGCAGGCCGCATGTGTGGACGCTGTGGCGTTCCGTGTCATCGCTGTGTGATTATTGAGATTTACGGTACGATTGAGGCTCCTCAGTGTGGGACGAATGCTGTGATCAAAATGTTACCAGGCTTATCATGCAGTACACAGTGGCACTGCACGCTGCAGTGAAGCTCTGCACAGACACACACAGACACACACACACACACACACACACACACACACACACACACACACACACACACAATGCAAAACACAGCAGCACCCATAAACGCTGCTCACAGACGGGGCATGGCATTGGAGTGGAGCAGCAGCACAGTGCTACGCCCAGCACTATACTCACAGTTACAGCGCATAGCATCTGGAAGACCCAGGGAATTGGTAAGAGTAGCAAGAGTAGCAAGAGTCTATAATGTAGCAAGAGTCTCAGGGCTAAGGGCAGACATACAGACCTACTTTACGAAAAACTTTGGAAAGGAACTAGAACAAGCGGCCCAGTATGAAATAGATTTGACAGCAAAGTTAGAGGGTGATAAGTTAGTACTAAGCTGGGGTATTGTGTTAAGTGAGAATCTCTGAATATGTTGCTTTGTGACATTAGTCATGTCTTCATCATGGCAGTGTAGTGTGTGTGTGAGTGAGTGAGTGAGTGAGTGAGTGTGTGTGTGTGTGTGTGTGAGAGCATGTGAGCGTGTGTGTGTGTGTGTGTGAGTGAGTGAGTGAGTGAGAGCATGTGAGTGGAGTGAGTGAAAGGAGGCACTGAGGGCAGTGGAGGGCACGACCCCGATGACCTTGCCCTCATGACTTCCCTGGGAGATGTGTGGCAGTCACAAGAGCCAACAGTGTGACTGACGACCACATGAAACACACCGAGCACCAGCCACTGCTGATGTCAACAACAAAAAAACTCACACAAGAACATTTAGACGTGTTTTCCTATGCACTTGAGTGCGCGAGGCAGGCTGAGCTTTTTAAAAACACTTCCCTTACCCTTATCAGCATGTTGACGCATTAGATAGGGTAAAGAGCGAATCAGCACAAGCTCCTCCAGGCCCAGATAAGCTGTCAGAGAGAGAACGAGGGGGAGATGAGGCTACCGATTGGGGAGCTGGATTACTGCAGCTACCGGTATCTGAATGACCTGCATGAACCAAGACGCCATCAGAGAAGGAGATGCATCCTCTCTTAAACACAACAGAGGGACAGCAACCATGTTCTCCAGCTCTCGACCCTGTGTTCAAGATTTGAGTGGTAACTAAAATGCGTTCTAGGGGCCACTGCAACGAGAATCTGTCAACTGGACTAATCAGTTGGAAAGTTGTAATCATACAACTTTTTTTTGCGGAAAATGGTTCATTTGCTGTTGATAAAGCATCATAGGGACCCGAGTGAACCTGTTTTTTCTTCTTCAAAGTGCTCACTTCCCTTCCATACTTGGAAAAGAAACAGCTGTTTTGACGGACTACAGCTTGCGCCGGCACGACAGCTGAGCAATTTCTTAATTTTTGACGCACGCAGCGTCGAGAAGTT
>NC_055971.1:11069349-11071849 GCF_018492685.1 Alosa sapidissima | reverse complement strand
CTATAGTCAACAATAATTTAATAAATATGAATATCTGATTGGCCTACAAAACAGCTCTGAAACATACACACACACACACAGACACACGCACACACACACACATGATGATGACCTCTTGATTACCTTCAGACACACACACACACACACACACACACACACACACACACACACACACACACACACATAGATGATGACCTCTTAGATTACCTTTAGAATTGGACACACACACACACACACACAGTCCTTAAGATGACCTTAAGACCCGCAGTGTTTGATGGGAAAACCATCAAACATTTAATCCAAGTGCGCCATAAAGCAAAACCCAGTTATCTGATCTCTTACATACATGTACACACAAACACACACAGTGATATGTGTATTCAACGTCACATAAACATGCACCCACACACAAAAAACTCCATGGGAAGGCTGATTATCTATCTCGGTCCTGTGTATCAGTGATGTCTTCTCATGGTAGCTATCTGCCTATGACTGATGCACACCACCGTTCCCTCACTTTACTGAAGAGATAAGGGAGAGAGAGAGAGAGATAGATAGAGAGAGAGATAGAGAGAGAGAGAGAGCTCCTTTAATGTGTCTGCTCTGTGGCAGGCTGGAGGCTTGCTCTCAAACTATCTGTCTGTTCCGTATGGTTTGGCAGCACTACTTCCTTTTCAATGGTGATGGCATATCATAAAGCATATTGAACTGATCTGAATTGAATTGAATTGAATTGAGTTGAATTGAATTGACTTGCTGCAGAGGCTCCTATCCCAGTCTGGTGGCTGACAAGAGGCCTAACTTACACAGAAAAATGTGACCGTGTAATTTTTGCTTTCTTCTTCTCTGCACAGCTGTTTGGTCTATGATGTTGTGATGTTTTGGTGATGTTTGTGATGATGTGTGTAATGATGTTGTGTCCTTAATAATGACAAACACCCTCTCTCTCTTTATGTGTCACAGACAAATGGAAACACACACACACACACACACACACACACACACACACACACACACACACACACACACACACACACACATACACACACACACACACACACACACACACTTCATGGTGTGTGCTTGCTGCAAAGTCATAAAATGCTTACAAAACACAACACTCCGTGCACACACACAAATATCCAACCATGAAATGGAAGACACATGGCGATTAAGCGAAATGAGTCAGGCGGTGCTCTCTGCGCTGCTCGTTCCACCCATGGCCAGCCCTGCACTGCGCTGGTCTCATAGTAAGGCTGACACAGAGAAACCCCTCTACTCTCTCTCTCTCTCTCTCACACACACACACACACACACACACACAACACACACACAGACACACACACACGAAATGACACCATCACACAAACAGGTTGACGTATGGAAAGTGCAGCTGATCCACTGACACACTTTGACGTGCTGCTGAAGAGTGTGTGTGCAGGCCTCGGCTGGTCTGTGCGGTTTCCCAGAGCGCCGGCGTTTTACATCAGCGTGGTTTACAGGGGCAGGCCACACCAGCACAAACAGCTAACAACCACCAGTAAACAATACACTCACACTCATGGGAAACCAGCACACTCATACAAACACACACATGTACACACATACACACACACACACACAACACAACACACACACACACACACACAGGCACCCACATTAGAGCACGCACACAAACACACATCCGTCATGAAAGATCACACAGAGACACACACATGCAAAGTCAACACAAACATTTACACAAGTAAACACAACACAGTCATCATGCAAACACAATAAACACACACTAAAACAGCCACATACACAAGCACAGAACAAGTTAATACACCGACTGACCAAGACACACACAATATACAGTATGCACTCAAGTCAAGCACACACACACACACACACACACATCCATATGGGACTTTGAAAGGCATGCAGGAATAATAACAGCTTAACAGCTGACAACGATGGCAGAGGGGATCGATTCTGGAGGCTGGAAAATGTGGGGGATTCAAGGCCATAAAGCCGGACCCCTCCAAGGACCCCGGGCCGAGGGCAGAGAGCCGAGGGCCGAGCCCAGACCTCTCTCTCTCACTCTCTCTCTCTCTCTCTCTCTCTCCAATGGCCTTAGCAGATGCTGGACCTGGAATGCTGCAGGGCCTGCTGCTCTTGTAGCCCAGCACTAGAGTGGAGTTGCTCATCTTTATTTCCACTGTAGCACAGACACACACAACACAAACTACCCCCCCCCCCCCCCCCGCCCCCGCCCACACACATACATACACGCACACATGTACAGACACAAACACACACAAACACACACATTTGCTGGCCTGTGTCACTGACAGCCCAGCAAGAGCAAAAGCCATCACTAGCAGGGGTATGAAGAAAGGGACACAGAGATACAAAGTGTTATTACACACACACACACACACACACACACACAGACACACACACACACACACACACACACACACAGACAGACACACACACACACACACACACACACACA
>NC_055971.1:10991849-11044349 GCF_018492685.1 Alosa sapidissima | reverse complement strand
AAATGTACTTAAGTAAAAGTAAAAAGTAGTTCATTTAACATGTACTTTAAGTAAAAGTTACTTTGTTACTTTTTTTTTTTTTTGGGGGGGGTGGGGGGGGGGGTACCAGAACAACCAGTTTTATCAGATACTTTCTAATGAGGAGATACAGCACTCCAAAAATCCTCCATAGTAATGCATGGGGTTAGTCAGTTGTCTACAAAAATCACAACCCTTCCGCGGCAAAACGTTGACATGTGAATACATTGAGCCAATCATGTGGTGTGTTGTAAAATACATTGAGCCAATCATGTGGTGTGCTGTGAAGACATCGTGCCAATCATCTGTTGTGATCTCGCTGCTGGAGCAAGATTGGTGTCGTGAAGCCTTACGCACACGCATTTCTGCCGAAATAGATGCACGATAAGTGCCCAAAAAGTGTTGCAATATGGCTGCCGAGTGGAGGTACTTGCCTGAAAAGGACTTTGGTCCTACAGTAGCTCGAGTTGCTGCAGCCAGCAGCTAAGGCAGCCATGTTCATGCTCCCAGTGTGTAGCGCTGTAGCTGCAGCAACTCGAGCTAGGTAAAACCGATTGTTTCAGTTTTGTTCATACCGACAGTACTCGGTGACGTTGAGAATAGGAGATCTATGTGAAAAATCACCGGAGTTCTCCTTTAAGTTTGAGCAGTAGTTGATTTTCAAAGTTAGTTGCACTCATCCTTGCGTCGCTTTGCAGTGAACAGTAATCCAGCACAACTGAAAAGCCCCTCACAGGCAGCTGAGGCAGGCAGGCCAATGTTGAGTTGCAGAGAGTTTTTTTTTATATTTGGAAACGAGCAGAAGGTTCAGCAGATTAAAGGGCGTCGAACTGGGGGGGAGAGTGGGGTATAGGGCCCCAATGGAGGAGAGGGCCCTTGAAAAGTAGAATATGGGGGGGGGTACAACATTTTCACCAGGCATTAGTAATAACTCAGGTAATCCACACATAAAAAATCCAAACAACTCCATAAGTAGAGTCATGTGTAATGAAGTGGAATAACACAGAGAAAAAGTATTGAACAAGCTAAGAAAAAGCACTAAGGCAAGGAAAGGGAAGGAACGAGCTGGAATCTGTAAGTAGTTAGAGTAGTTATCCTTTCTATCTGTGCAAATTAATATAAGCTTGGTTAGTATATTGATGGGCTATAAAAAGGTTTTTCATTACCAAGGTGTCACACAAGAACATTTCATGATGGATAAAAGCAAAAAGCTCTCCCAAGACCTTTGCAACCTTATTGTTGCAAAACATATAAATGAAACTGGTTACAGATGCATTTCAAAACTTCAGAATCTTCAGTAAGCAGCATGGGAGCCATTATCTGCAAGTGGAAGAAACATCACTGCCATGCAGGATCTCCTCGCAATATTTCTGACCAGGGAGTCAGAAGGATAGTCAATTCCAAGAGCCAAGGACCACTCGGAGAAAGCTCCAGAAAGACTTGAAGGCAGCCAATTCAATTAAATTCAATTAAACAGTTCTGGAAGTAACTAAGGGCCCGTCCACACTTTGTGTGACCGAGACACTTTTTAGGTTAAACGCAGAGGTTTTGCTTCGTCTTGGCCGAGCGTCCAAATGAATCCTGTAAACGCACTGCCCGAAACCGCACTTTTCTGAAACCTGGTCCCAGAGTGGAGAAATCTGAAACCGTAGCCCGTTTGAATTCGTTTAGACAGCGAAACCGCACATCCTGCTTGCGTATCGATGATGTCACCTCAGCTGCCCTGGACTTGCACTTATAGTATTGCCTAACAATACTAGTTTTCATACATGACATTACCTACAATTACACTCCGTAAGATAAATATCACAACTGGTGCTGCGCAGCGCCGATAGCTTATGACTTGGTGGACTGAACACTGTTTTTCCCGGTGTTTTTTAATGCATTCTAGCTACTGTCAGTGACGCGAGAGAACTTAAGTTATTAGGAAAGTGCGGTGTAAGTTTAGGCTACATTAATTTGTGCGTAGTGCCAGTGTCATTCATTTATTTTACATGTCTTACAACATACATACATGCATTCACAGTCGAGTGAAATCAGATATAAGCATACAAAGACGCTTAGAACTCACGTTAAGCCGTTGGTAGCACACTGATTGCAAATGCGCGATTTGATTTGATGCAGGCAAACGTATTGTTACTAACGAAGGTTTTATAGCAATATTATAAATGTGGCGACAGAATAGCCTAGAACTTGGGTAAGCCTTGCTTTTAGTAGCCTAATTGCGGTGATAGCCAAAACTAATGTGAATCACAGACTATCCTACAACCAAAGAAAGTAAAGGTGATTAGTAGGCCTACCTGCGTTAACCAAATAAAGGACGGGACTGCACCCTTCACAAACCATAAAAAATAAGGTTTATTAGTTTTACAGTTGAATACAGTTGACAGTTCACCATCAGTCCACACAAACAATTCTGGTTTCCTTGCACTAGCCATTTTGTCATAGCTTATTCTGTCTGTTTGTAAAGCACAAACTTTGGACAATTTCTGTAAAGAAACAGTGCCACCTATAGGCCTGGGGTATGAAGTAACGTGTTGAGTCGTGTTGAGATGGATCCGTTTGGACGCAAATATTCTTGATGCGGTTTCAGGGAAGACGGAGGAAAAAAAGATCGGTTTCGTACGTGTGGACTAGCCCTAAAGATCAGGATTCACAAGAGGGACCCCTGGAATCTGTTTAGAACAATGGGCCAAAATCACACCTGATACTGTGACTAATCAGTTTTGTCATACAGGAAATGTCTTGAAGCGGTCTTTACAAACAAAGGCTTTTCCACAAAGTAGCTATTGAAGAAATTTCAGTAGGCACGTTCAATACTTTTTTCCTGTGTCATTCCACTTTAATACACATAACTCTTATGTTTGGATTTTTTTATATGTGTGTTAATATAATGTGTCGTGAAAATTTCGAATAGACTCACTGGAAGTTTAAGCTAATTACTGAATATATATATATATATATATATGTCCACCATATATTTATTTTACCTGAATATTTTAACTTCCAAATTCAGACGAAATTTAAAGTTTGACTGACTGGATTTTGTATACAAAACATAGTGAAAACTGTCTAAGGTCACTCTCACTCTCCCTTGCTAAAGAGCTAAATGGTTTAGTCCGCCTACACGATTCATAAGGTAGTCTATCTTTTGTTGATTTAGTTGAGCATAGCTAGTAGTGGACCGCTAATTGTTGTGCTGCTGGTGCAATGTCTTTCTCCAAGAAAGCCAAGTCAGGTTACTAAAAAGAGAGACATCAAAATGAGGGGAAACAACTGCTAATAAACTTCTTTCCAAAGAAAGGTGAGCACAAACGTCAAAACACGAAATCCCATGGTGTTTGCTTGAATATCTCCGCTATCATTAGTGCTAAAACGAACTAAGACAACCCATTGAAATAGCACTAGGCTACACACACGCTAGCAGGGCTCAGACACAAGGAGATGGGACACACACTCGCTAGGCTACACACACGCTAGCAGGGCTCAGACACAAGGACTGTGTCTCAAATCGCGTACGTCTGCACTTACAATACCTAATTTGAGTGCATGAGGGTGTTCAGACTGAAAATTCCAAACGAAGGGCGCTGCAAGTTCCCGGATGGTGCACTCATAATGGTCAAAAAGCTGAGTGTGCAACGCTGGACACTTTTTGGCCTTAACGGACGCCATCTTGGCCAAATAGCGGAAGGGGAGGGAGCGTTTTCAAACTCGTGGTAATCGCGGTTGAGAAAGCTGAAGCAGCAGCAGTGGAAAACAGACTTTACGGAGGTACAAGCAAGTTATAACATAAACGGTGCATGTTTTGACACAGTATGACCATGTCACTGTCGAATTGAGGACGCCAATAAAGTTATATTAAAATGTTTGCGATCGTCATTTCCGTGAAGTGCACGGAGTTAGTGTTTGATATGAGACAATACTATTTTGTTAAAATTTGCGCACTTCGCCAGTAAGCA
The DNA here is from genome assembly GCF_018492685.1 of Alosa sapidissima. Taxonomy (NCBI): domain Eukaryota; kingdom Metazoa; phylum Chordata; class Actinopteri; order Clupeiformes; family Clupeidae; genus Alosa; species Alosa sapidissima. The sequence continues at coordinate 11,040,372 of NC_055971.1, read as the reverse complement.
CACAGTGAAAGTGTACTCACATAAGTACACCAATTGAGACAGACTCAAGGAGATGGGACACACACTCGCTAGGCTACATCAGCACCTCCCCCACCAGTGCCCAAGTAATAGTGCCCAGCAGGATTACCACAGAACTGCAAGAGCCGTTAGCACAAGCAAGCAAGCACCCATTCACACTTTGAAATCGTTAGAAATCATTTTGTGCAATGCCGACATTATGATGCTGTTTTGAAATAAACCGGTAGACTTAACATCCACGAGCCCGGGGCGAGGGGCGATGGAACCTCACGCTAGCACTGGACTCCCTTAAGTATAAGTATAAGTATATATACTCTTTTGATCCCGTGAGGGAAATTTGGTCTCTGCATTTATTCCAAGCCGTGAATTAGTGAAACACACTGCACACAGTGAACACACAGTGAGGTGAAGCACACACTAATCCCGGTGCAGTGAGCTGCCTGCAACAACAGCGGCGCTCGGGGAGCAGTGAGGGGTTAGGTGCCTTGCTCAAGGACACTTCAGCTGTGGCCTACCGGTCGGTGTTCGAACCGGCAACCCTCCGGTTACAAGTCCGAAGCGCTAACCAGTAGGCCACAGCTGCCCCCTTACGCAACACTCAAGAGAACTGGCAAAGGGGTCTAAAAAGGGCAACGTTTACTAGAGCGAGCCAGGGCAGCAGATGACTAACCACTCTGGGTGGGAGGTGGGGGGCAGTTCCCTGTTATCAGTGGGGCGAGGGGCATCACAGAGGCTGGGAAAGTGGTGAGCGGAGGCCAGCCGGCCCCAGCGCGGAGCAGAGCATCCTGGCCTGGGAGAGAGACCGTAGCAGCGCTGAGATAAAGCTGTCAGCAACAACATGAGATAATGCTGGGAGTGGACGTGCCAAATAGCCTTTCACACACTGACAAACACACAAACACAAGCGCAGGCGCGAGTGCGGCGCGAGCGCGAACATACGCACGCATGCATACACAAACACACACACATACACACACACAAACACACACACGCATACACAAATACACACACACACACACATAAAAACACACACACACACACACACACACACACACACACACACAAATACACACAAGCACACTTACTCTTTACTCAGGCACCTGAAAATACATGATACCAAAACCGCAAGAAAATGTAACTGACTACTACCCCCAAATATCCCCAGGCCCTGAATGTCACCAAGCTCAAACACTCAAAGGGGATAAATAAATATATACACACACACACACAGAGAGACACACACACACACACAGATACACACACACACACACACACACACACACACACACACACACACACACACACACAAACACACACACAAACACAGATATATACACACACACACACACACTCACAGAATGTTCAAAGGCCATGAGAAATTTAACAATTAACACAGACACTGAGAATAAAAAGGCTTGTTCTATATATACACACACATTGTGAGAAGTGCATAATCATGATGGCTGACACTTTTAACCACAGACCAGTTCCCTGAAGCATTTTTAAAATGTGCCATTTAAGACTTCTTGCAGAGTTATGCATATCAGTGAAACGCACGCACGCACGCGCGCACACACAGACAAGCACGCACGCACGCACGCACACACACAAATACACACACACCAAGAAAAAGTAATGATGACTTAAATGGAACACCACAAAAAGATGATTTGGTGGCCCCCTCTTTCTCCTCTGCCACTGACTCAGACAGAAACGAGTGCTGCTGAAGGGGCCTGGGGCAGCACTGTGGCTGGGTGGGAGCCGCAGGTGAGGGGATTTACTTCTGTACTACTACAACTTTGATCCACAACAGTTACAGTCTGATTAGCATAGCCCTTGCGGATCTTTCCAGAGACGAGCGAAGATGAAAGAGACGAAGAGGAGCCGCTCTCTCGTTCTCACTCTCCTTCACCGCTGCGTCAAAACCTCTCCTCTCCCTCCTCCTCCACCTCCTCCTCCTTCTCCTCCTGTTTTTGTTGCTACTGCCACGGCTCAGTTTAGATCATATCATTTCTGGCCTCATGTGTTCGCATATCTTAGATGGTATCATTTCTGGCCCGGCATGTTCATATATCTTCTTAAGGAGAGCGCTGACATTTACGGCAGGAAGGAGGCCTTCCAAGGGTTTGAGGGCATGGCAGCGCGAGTGAGAGAGCCAACGGAACCGCAGCCCGGGACGCACCGTCTGCGCCTCTGGGAACCGGTATGGCGTCCTGGAGCATCCTCATCAACTGCACCCCCACCTTACCGTCTATTCACACACACACACACACACACACACACACACACACACACACACGCACACACGCACAGGCACACACGCACACACACACACACACACACACACACACACACACACACAAATGGACACAGTGAGTACACATACACAAACATAAGTCACACATACAGACACATACACCCACACACACACACACACACACAAATGGACACAGTGATTACACATACACAAACATAAGTCACACATACAGACACATACAGTACACACACACACACACACATACACGCGCACATACTCACAAGACACATGCACTTGACACCAAGGGGATATGCCAGGCCACAACGGGCTGTCTTGCTGGCAGCCAGTGAGGACCACACATCCCGCTCCAGGACTGAGGGCTCCAGCACCGGTCCCACGTCCACAGCCCCCTCCCCCCCCACCCCCACGCTCTACTCGCCAGCGCTGCGATGTGGTGCGCTGCGGTACGGCAGGCTCCACCGTGCCACCAAAATAAAGACCATCTGTCTGCGCTCACAGCCAGCGAGGGCGCTGAAACACTGCAGCCTGTACTTTGGGAGCTTCCTAAATCCATAAACCAAAGAAAAGGAAAATAACAAAACAAAACAAAAACACACACACACACACACACCCCTAAATCCGGTTGCGCACAGCATGGATTTGTTTGTCACGGTTCATGGCAAAAGGCATCAGGGATGGGTATTATGCAAGTCAAGTGGCGCTTGGGGGTTTTATGACGTTTGGCTCCTGGAGCGGCGGAGCCCACGGCTGAGGCTATGGAAAGCGCGTGACCTTCAGAGTTTGTGGTGGTGTGATATGACACAGGCATTTCGACACCAGCGTCTGATAGAAAGCCACTTATCAAGGGCTACTTCTGCTTGGTTCAAGACCAGACAAAGGTTATGGTTTTAAAGAGTAGACGAGTTAGGAACAACGAATGAAGTGTGTGTATATGTAAGTGTGTGTGTATATGTAAGTGTGTGTGTGTATGTGGGTATGTGTGTATGCGAGTGACTGTGTGTGTGTATGTGTGTGTGCGTGTGTCTGCGTCTGGACTGAATATGACCAGGAAAGAAAAAAATGATGTCTCATGGCATATTTTTAGCCCAGGATAGTTTACTCGGCATACGTTTTTGACTCACCCCCATAACTACCAAAATAAATCAGTCGTTGCCCAAAGGTTTAAGGCTGTGAAGGAGGCAGCGGTGGTGGCGGCGGCGCATGCTGCTTGAAAATGCCCTCTGTTCGCTTACGCATCGCAGCATATGGGCGGAGGTGTGTGCGTGTGTGTGCATCTGCAGCAGCACAGCCTCTGAACTGATTTCCACCCCTGCAGTGATAACTCATGATTCAAAGTGCGGCTTCACAAATGGACGCAAGAAACGTCGCTGCCGAGGTGGACCGAATCTGACCGTCAGCATTCACATACAGACTGGTGTTACACCTACCCTGATGTGTGTGTGTGTGTGTGTCCACACACAAACAGCAATGATGAGTATCACTGGTGCACTGACATCAGCAGAGTCAACTTTTTTTTTTTTTAAGTATATTTTTTTGGGATTTTTCATGCTTTTTTAATTTTGATAGGACAGTGGAGAATGACAGGAAGTGAGTGGGAGAGAGAGTCGGGGTGGGATCCGGAAAGGACCACGGGGCGGGAATCGAACCTGGATCGCCGGCGTACGGTGCAGGTGCCCTAGCCAGTTGCGCAACTTAATCTCATGGTCCCCATACTCACACAGACTTCACCACCCACCCATCCTGGTGTGTGTGTGTGTGTGTGTGTGTGTGTGTGTGTGTGTGTGTGTGTGTGTGTGTGTGTGTGTGTGTGTGTGTGTGTGTATATTTGTGTGTATGTGTGTGTGTGTGTGTGTGTGTGTATGTGTTTATGTGTGTGTGTGTCTGTGTGTGTGTGTCTGTGAGTGTGTGTGTGTCACCGGTGCAGTGGGGCTGGCATGCATTGCTGGTTGCTGGCTGTGTGAGGCCAGGCTGACCCGCTGGGCCCCCAGAGCGGAGACAGCCAGTCTGCTGGGTGAACTGAAACTTCTGGTGCAGATCAGGCCACATGAGGAAGCAGATATAGGTTGTGAACCTGAGGTCAGCTGCCGAGTGTGTACGTGCATGCACCACAGTGTGTATGTGTGTGGTAACGTATGTATGTCTGTCTGTCTGTGTGTGTGTGTGTGTGTGTGTGTGTGTGTGTAGGGTTGACTATCGTACAAAATCAAAAAAAAAAGTTCAACAGAAACCCCTCTGACAGTGTGCACTTGTGTGGCTTCCCTCTCGGTTCCCTGGTCTGTAGGGGAAGAGGGACAGTGCCAGGGTGCAGTGTTTTATGAGCTGGTCTCGACCAGACTCACCGCATTCCCACTGTCCTTCTGCTGGGGGACGTGACTCTGACCATGCAGCAGCGGCAGCCAAACCACGGCGCACTTATGCACACGTGCACACACAAACACACACACACACACTTTTAGCCCACATGGCCAACACAGACACACACACACACACACACACACACACACACAAACACACACACACACAGATATGCACACCCACACTCAAAGATCCTCATAGATTTTTGTAACGTGTTGAATTTTTGGTTCTCTAAGTACAATTTTAAGAGCTTCCTCACAACAAGGCTGTTCTTGTTCAAACCGGATACCACATTTGGATGTTAAGTTTATCCGCAAATTTACAGGCAAGAATCAACCTACGGCCAAACTCAGAGGCCGTATCCGAATGTCATTTTCAAGTGTGTGTGAAACTATATATCTGCAATCTAAATGAACATGTACAGGGAAAAGTGTTTCAGTCAACTGAAGCCAGTGTTTTTGGTACAGAGACAAGCTGTGGTATTACTGAGAAAGGCACGCACACACACACACACACACACACACACACACACACACACACACACACACACACACACACACAGACCCTTGTAGAAGAGCACCATTTCAGTCCTATTTAATTTTTCACAAATAAAAGTCCTGCCATGTTTCTGTGACCTTGCAGGTTCACTTCTTGATTGCTACATTTAGATTTAGAGGAAAATCTGAAGCTCACAAGCCATGCTGTCAGGTTTTGTGCAGGTTTTAACAAGCTAAAAGACTTTTAAGACGTTAGACCATTATGAATTACTTAATACCTACATGAGGTACGAAAAAGTAAGAAACATCGGAGTTCCAAAATTGCTTTCAAAGAAGTAGCTTTAGTTTTACTGCAGCGCACTAATACCTGAATCCTTAAGAAAGAACTACAACACACAGCACCAACTATGAAACAAATTAAGAGTGATGGAAGAAGCAGTAAACACATATTTAAGACTTAACTACAGGTAAATGTCATTTAATATCTGGACGCATTTAAGACTTTTTTGGCCTAAACTTAACCAAACCTGCGGAAACCCTGTGCTTAGAGCCTCTTGCCTTGATATTTATCTCAGGTGAATTCAGATGAACACATTTACATTACATTTTCTGGGACGGCTTCCTATACATGGATTAAACCTAGACTCAGACTAAAAACTTCTTCCATCAGAGGTTCTCTAGGACTAGTCTATCCATCTATGGGATGCCGGCCTTTAGACATCCAGTAGACATTTCATCCAAAACATTTTATCTTAACAGTATTTTACAGATGTGCACTTTTAAACCAGTGCATGATGATGCACCCTGCTCTTTACCAGTTGATCTTCAAAAAAAGTAAACAGCATCACCTCCCCCAGGTATCAGTAGAATGTAATGATTAATTATTCCTCATTGACCACTGGTTCTGATAGCCTGTCCTGAATGGTGATGTGTTGTCCATGTATTTCATGAGACAGTGATAAGACACCCTTTAGCCCAAATGCAGGCTATCCATCACTGGACCCTTGAGATAAATTAAGAACAAAACATAAATCAGACAAAAATAGCATTGTCTTGATATGTGACGTCATCAGTTCCTCCCAATTGGATGTGCTTTAGACACCCTTATAACATATTGAGATGTTCTTTTTATGTTCCATTTATGTTGTGTTTGCACTGGCCAGTGTTTGGGTGTCCAGTTTTAGATACCAAAGGACCCTTGGTCCTGGAGAAGCCAGGAATAGATAGTGAGATGACTCAGACGATCATTATCTTGTTAAAAGGCTCAGCTGGCAAGCCATTCAAGCTCACAGGAAGTGGGCCGCATCAGCGACGCCTTTGGTGAGCGGCCTGCACTTTGCCACTGGCCAGAGCGAATAACAACAACCAAAAAGTCCCCTGCCAAGAAACGTATACGGCCCTGCCAACATCTTCCCAGAGGTTGCAGGGTCACGAGGAAACGACAGCAATTTAGAGGAAAGATGTGGCAGAAAATATGGCTGCCGCATAGTTCCAAGCTGTGAATCCTGACCCAGACCAAACAGTGACCTTTCATTCCAATTTTTTTTTATGTGTTGCAGATTTATGAGGATGGACATTGGGAATGTCAGGGGATATTTATGGATGGCAAAAAAAAAACAACAACAACCAAAAAAACTAAAATGATGCATGATTCTAAGGTTAACTAAATTGCACATTTTCCACTACGGGGAGTGCAGTGATCACTTCGCAGCACTTGCCAGCCAATTCGTGGGCTGGTGGTAATTCTTTGGACATGGACTGACTATCACTGAATACATTATTGCAAAATGGGTCTCGTGGTATGCTGGCATATGCTTAGTGAGGTTCACCAATGGGTGATTAGAGGCTCTGCGGTACAGTCCATTACAGCCAACCAGTGGTGGTTTGGAGCAGAAGTCTAAATCATTTCATTTCTGTGACCTCCCCTCTAAGTTCCCATGCTAATTATGAGTCACAGTCCTTATGATTCATAGATGATCACAATGGCATAAGGGAATGCACACCAAATAGCTCTTCCTGCTGCAAACCAATATGGAAGCTTACGGTTAAATTTTCAGAGCTGTGGGATCACTGAGGATGTGGCATATAATTGCTTTGACACTTTGGCCTTGCGTTTATCCATAATGCAACACAACAGGGAACATAACAATGGACATTGGCGTGGATTCCTGTCACCCTGTGCATGGTTCTTCAGAGGTCTACAGTGTATCTCACGGTCACCACGACCATGATGGCTCTCTGATTTGACCAAGCCCAGGGTACACAGCATGCCCAAAGAATGCCGTCAAGAAAACAACTGACAAACAACTAGGATAAACTCAAAATGGTGAGAATTACTTACAAGGTTTAGATAAGAATTTGGCCTGCTCTGACTGCTGGTCTCACTCCTCTTCTTCGTGATAACACTGACATCTAATGGCGACAGCAACAAACCTCTACTTTCTGGTGCTTCCGGTAACGGACATTATTGCGCAGGCGATCAATTAAGATAGCCTAGTACTATTCGAGAATGTCTAGGAACGGAATAAACCAACGGAAAAGGAATTAACCAACAAAGAAACGTTTTTGTGTAGTTATAACACGGACATAAAATAATTTACTTCCTCAGCTAATTTAGTTGATTATTTGTAGTAACCTAATCCCATACTTTTGTATTTACTTTGCACACGTACTTTATTAATTTAGATTTATCTTCACAATTCCAATTCAGTCTGATCGATCGTGGTTGGCGAATTTCAGTATTCTAAAATACATTTTTATTAAATATGCTGTTTTATAATGTGTAGATGCAAAGCATGTATTAGGCTACTGTTTATAGTGAACCAATGTGTGTGACGCCCTTACAAGACTAAATATAAGCCTACCAAGCGATTAATAAAACTCAGACTCTATATTTTGCCTTGGTAGGCAAGACATTTCCTGACATATTTTGCCAACCTCCTCTAGCAACCCACACTGTAAACTGAGCATTGCGGATTGTCGTTTAAACTGATAATAATAACACTCCCAAACTGTCTTAGCTTAATATGATAGCAATACATAAAAAGAAAATAAGAATGTTGCCAGTATTACAACAACAACAACAACAAAAAAAAAAATTATAATAAAATTGTACATGTTACATTAATAGTTTTAAATATCTAAAGCATTGTTATGTGATGCATCATATTTTTATCCAATTATCAGTCCCATATGTTTGACCAAAAAGTAATAAGAACTTTCATTAAATTCATGACATTATGTAAATTAGTCAGTATTATCAAATCCTTTAAAACATGAACTACTAGGCCTATCCGTCAGTCTAATGACTGTAGGCCTATGTAATCTGTTCGTATCAAAATGCTCCACAAGCTATATTTTAAACCAGTTTGTGTAATGAAAGCCTGTGATTATGGAGTTTAAGTGACACATTACAGATACTCTGAGCTATTTCACTGAAGTAAACAAAGCTCTCCTTTCTCATAAACACTGCAAAGGACAAAATGCCATCTTTGGTAAGGCGATTGCAAAGATGGCTCACATCAGCTCTATGCATGCTCGCAAAGCCGCCACTCAAACATCTGTATTTTATATATATATATATATATATATATATATATATATATATATATATATATATATATATATATATAATTTATATATAATTTAATTAATTAATTAAATTATAATTTCATTTATATATATATAATACAGATGTTTGAGTGGCGGCTTGAGAGCATGGATACAGCTGATGTGAGTATATATATACAGTATATGATCAATATATAGGCAGCATGAGGAGTGTAGGAGAAGCATGGCATTGTTCAAACACAAACCTCAGTGTGGACGATAAGGGATAATGTATGTGGAGGAGGCAAGGAGAGATCTTACTGTGCCACAATACCAGCCCCGCTTCTTCCAGTCTCTGCCAAGGTTAGCCAGGAGAGATAATACACTGAGAGAGTGTGTGTGTGTGTGTGTGTGTGTGTGCTGGGGGGAAGGGAGTGAGATGAGTCATCACTGTGAGTCATGTGCTCTGTGTGGTATGGACAGAATAAGTGTTTGTGTGTAAAAGAAAAAAAAGAGTGTCTCATTAAATGTGTGTCTGTATGTTTGTGTGTGTGTGTGTGTGTATATATTCAGAAAAGATTGTGTGCCTCCTTGAATGTGTGTGTGTGTGTGTGTGTGAGAGAGAGAGAGGCTGGGGGGGGGGGTCGGAGAGAGAGAGGGAGAGAGACAGAGAGAGCGAGAGAGTTTAGAGGGAGGTGGGCTGATTGTGCCTTTGGGCTAACATTAAAATATATTCTAATGCTTATGGATCGATCGCTATGGATAACAAGGGGAGAAAAAAAAAAAACAATATTGGACGGTCCTGAGTTCGAGATCCTTGCTTCCAAGGGCATGCAATATTCTTTGTCACCAGTAGGTGGCCCCATGTATGCAGAATAACAACGAATAACACACAGGAAGTAACTGCAATATCAACCCTGGCTCATTTCATTGGTATTTGGAGGACTCTCAAAAGATATTCCATGTGCTGCTCCTCCATCTGAGGACATGACGGGACCAGAGGGCAGGGTGGGAGGACAGTGCGGCCCATTGTGCGGATAGAGATGTTCAGAGCATCATTATGATGCATGCCACTCCAGTGCAGCGCTGTGCATCTTCAGCCTTTCATTCTCCCCATCCTCTCCTGGAGAGCTACTTGGGATGACATGGGAGAGATGATGCATATCCCCCAAGCCCCGAGTTCAACGCTTTACATGTGCTTCTCCCTCAATCTGCAACTATCTCTCTCTCTCTCTCTCTACATCTCTTGTCAGTTCATCTCCCTTGCCATTTACTGCACTCTCCTATCCTCTCTCTCTCTATCTCTCTCAGTCTCTCCATTTCTCTCTCTTTCTCTTTCTTTCACTTCTCTCTCTTCCTCTACATCTCAATCTCTTTCTTTTTTTGACACTCTCTGTAAATGTCTCTCTCTCTCACGCGCGTGCGTGCGTGCGCGCACACTCTCATTTTAGGCTTTTTGCTCTCCTCTCTCCCTCTCACCGTTTTCATTAGACACGACTCAGTCTGGAGGTTTAAGCTGTCACATTATGAGTCATAAGAAAATCTTCTGCTGGGGAACACGGCTATGAGTACCAATGAGGGCGAGAGGAGGAATATATACGACGCCAACCTGGAATGGCAGCCACTTTTTTGGAGTCATCTGAAAGAAGATGTGGGATGCATGGCAATGAGCTGGGTTATTAGTTGCAGTGCTGTTGGTGAGGGGGGAAAAAAGTGGCCTGTGATTTGGCAGCAAACATGTGCATTCTGGTTATTTCTAATCCATGCCAGCCTTGTTCTCTTTTCTGTCATTGGTCGGTGGAGGAAAATGTCTCACCCAGCTGCCTTGGGGTGATCCTTCTTGATTAATTTGAACCTGTCAGCAGTGGCTGTGCTTTGAACAGAAACATGTAGCGGTGAAGGACGTGGTCCACCATATGAAATATTCATGTAATGCAAATACGTGTGCATGAAAAAGGCAAATGTATACATTAAATAGTGAGATGGAGATCCTCAGACAGAACAGGTCAATGATGTGCCATTGCATTACATCCATCTTCTTTTTCTCACAGAACTATTCTCTTGTCTTCATATATTTTACTTCAATAGATGCCAGTTGACCAGTTTTCCAATTGCAATCGTCAGCTGTGGCGACACAGTGGTTGTGTTGCTGCCTGACTGAGAATGGGTCAGCCTGTGTTTGTCAATGTAAAAGTGTAAAGAATATCAAAGTTTTTTTTTATTTATAAATAAACTTATATAAAGATATAAATAAAAAAAATATTAAGATAGCACATTATGAACCAAAGTGCTTTACGATGGATGACAAACACTACATGCATACAAAGTAGTTATGCTACAACCTGTCCAACATCCACTGCAAGTCCCTGTCCAACATCCACTGAAAGTCCCTGTCACTTCTAAATCCCACTCATTATACTTTACTTTTACATTTTGATGCTGTTGTCATTAATTTCTCTGCTTGATGGATTAAATCATCCTGTTGGCACTTCTACAGTTTTGCTGTGCCAGAATACATTCTTACTCTGTGAGAAAAAAGTAACAAGTGTCAGGAAAGGGTCATATGGACCAAGACGAATCGTTAGGTATGAAGAAAATTTAAAAGAATGAGCACATTTTTTCCCAGTATGAGGTCCACTGATGGATATAAATTTACTACATTCCCAAGGCTAACAATGCAATGTTTTGGCCACTATTCATCAGATAAGTCAAGGATGTTGTTGGCATAAGTTCATGGGAATGAGTTTTTGAGTCAGTCTGTGTTGTCCGCACAGGTTAACACTTTATTTTAATGTGTTGCTGTTACAGTGTACCTACCTAATTAGGTACAGTGGTACAACCTGTGTAACAACATGTACTATCAGGTACTATCATTGTACTTGCATTATGTATTTGTGGGTACCTACATATAGTTGTTACATTGTAATACTGAGTGCTTTTACAAAACTTTGCCAATTTGCCTAAATTTTCATCAAAAGGCAAAGAGCTGACCTGAGACCTGCTGGATGGGGTAAATCTGGTCATGATAGATTTGATATACAAACCATTCTTAGCTCCAGTCAAGGCCTCATTGTCTTCAGTGTACATGTAACAGCTGTGCTGCTACAACCTTGTTACTCTTTGATACAGTGGAATAAACCTATTAAGTGTACCAGTTAATTACTTACATGTACATATGACATGTATGTTGTGTCTTCGATGTCTTGGAACAGGTCAGTGACAGTTTAAGTCAGAGTGAAATTACAATGAGCATAAAATTGAGAATGTGTATGAGGTATCATTACTCTCTTATTTCACATTTGGGAATGTACTGCATCTTTACATTGACATTTGACACTCACTATTTGAAGTTGTAACTAGATGTACCACATAGTGGTACAAAATATGACCGCAAAAATAAATCACACTTCAATTTGTCTCCATCTCCTCTAGAGCCTGACCGATATGGGATTTTGAAGGCCGATTCCGATTTCGATATTTGAGTTTTTCCAAAAACCGAAAACCGATATATCGGCCGATAGTCATTTTTAACAAACACAATGCAAACATTTTCTCCCATAACAAGGTTCTGATCAAGGTGGGGCATTATGTCTTAGAATAGGCCTATATATTTTCCTAATGAAAGGCTCTTCATATACAGTAATTCATTTTTTTAAGAAATAAAAGAGTGTCAGGTCTTTGTTCTGTGATAACCACATTGCCACAATCTACATTGTGAGCAGTTTATTCTTTCACACAAACTCGCGTCACAGACGTACGTCACTATCCATTTGGAGGTGCAAACAATCGGATTTTTGGTTATTTAACCATCAGTTAACTTCAAAACAGGCATTTTACTTTGGATAGACAATAGCAATACATCATAGGAGTGATTAACGTCAAAAAATCTAGACTGGAGTAACTCAACATTTGACACCTCTGATATGTTCTAGTGTTCCAAAGACGTCAAATAGCCCGTTATTGTTACCAAATTGATAGCCAAGGGGCCAGCAGTGAACATGCATGTATGGCTATAAAAACTGTGCCTTCATTTTACAACTAAACACAAGAAAATACTTGTATAACCCTTGAGCCAGCTCCTTACTATGTTATCTCAATGGCAATGCAGCATTTGTTTGCACCTCCCACAGCATGGCGTACACATTACCTCCCAAAAACGTTCTTAAGCGACCACAAATACCCGTATGTTTGTGCGAAAGAATACTTAATGACTAGCATTACATGATCAGTTGAACTTTACTTTTAGCCTTTGTAGCCTAAAGCATTCTCTTCCTTGAAACACCAGAAATTGAAATGCAAGAAATTGAAGACTGAAACTAGGGAGTAGTCTAGGGGGTGTTTGGGAATGTGAAATGCTCACATTTTATTTTGTGTAATCAGGGCTGTAGTGGAGGCTAAACGCAAGTAAACACAGTTTATCCACCTCTGAAATTTCAGAAATAGAGTTTATCCACCACTTATTGGAGTTTATCGACCTCTCAAAAGGTGTTTAGGATGCATCGTAGACAGGTAACTATGCCCTGCTTTATATCTTATCAGCAAACCATCACATTAGCAAACATTAGTGTTGTGGCTAACTAACTTAGCTCTGGTCAGTATGGTCAGAAAAGAATGGGATGACAGTCGAAAGAGACAACAGTGTTTTAATTGCTGCTATGAATTTGCTCAGTATAACTATGTTTATGTTTCACAAATACACCAACAATCAAACAAGCCTCCATCACTCAACTAATGCTAACATTGACGTTATTTTACCGATGGACATAACATTAATATTAATGTTCCTGCAGTAAAAACCAAGTATGTCCGATAAACATTCTCAGGTTTATTTCGGCTTCAAGAAGAAATAAGAATTACATTTCACTGAAAATCATCCTACCATAAACACAAGCCACAAAGGTGTGAAACCCTAAGCTCATTGTGTTGTTGTTGTAGGAAGTGAAGTGAAACAATGTGTCTTGCAGCAAGACGCTGTGCCATCTGGTGGACAACCTCCGTAATGCCATTACTGGAAATGCAGCCTAAATGAAGGATCGATTTTCGTTTTTCCTTTACTGAATTTAAAATGATTCATCGGCCGTTATAATTGCCGATACCGACAGTTTGGAAAATGCCTAATATCGGCCGGCCTATAAATCGGGCTCTAATCTTCTACTTCATCCCCTACTCTTGCAACTGTTGTATTCTAGTATGTGCATGCCTGTGTGTGTGTGTGTGTGTGTGTGTGTGTCAGAGAGGGAGGGCTGGGTGTCCCTCATATAGAGTGGGTGTATGTTGTCGCCAGAATAAGCAACCTGTTAAGGATGCTAAACAATGATGACGCAGCCGAGCCTCACTTCTGCTACATCTGAGGAAACGCAAGGTCCCTATCTACATCAGATGACGCCAGCTTCCTCGGGTTCAGAAGAAAACCCAATGGAAAATTGGACACAAACACACCAGGCTTCGGTGTGTGCTCGGACTGACTGGACCTGAATGACCTACAGTATGCAACCGCCCAAATGTCCAACTGCGCTGGAGGGACACATTAGGACAGTCAGTGGAAATCAACAATAATATCATCACGGATCCAACCATCACGGCAGAGGCAACCATCACAGCTGGCGACAACATTCAACTCCTCGACGCGCAAAACACCAGAAGGACAATAATCAATCACTTCCACTTGCGCATGATTCAGCACTGGACAGGCCTACGCCTACAAGGACAACTGGCCTGCCTGCCCTGTGCCGTTCACACACAGTTCTGAAAAACACAGCCCTACAAGATGACATCCACAGATTTACAATAAAAGCTCGTCTTCAGGTACTACCAACAAAGTCCAACTTAGCAACATGGTTTCCATCCGCACATGAGCCGTTTTGTCTGCAACATCACAGCCGGCAAATTGAGACGATCGCGCACATCCTTAATGGCTGCGCTGCACACAAAAAGGACTGTACAACGCGCGCCACGACTGTATCGTTGCACTGTCAGTGAAGGAGCTCCGCGACAATGCCACCTTCACTGCAATTCATCACAACGAAAAGATCAAGACAGACTGGTTCTCCCCCCTACATTGGAAACTGCCATAAATAACTTACCAAATACACCTGACATAGTTGTAATTAATGAACACACCAAAGCCGTTACAATAATAGAAATTGGTTGTTCTTTCGATGTTTACATGGACATCTGCTATGCTTCAAAACGGTGCAAAAGATGTGCGTACGAGGCCTGCAGATCTGTGGACTACATAAGAACAAGGCCAAGAAACTGACAAGATATTGCTCTGTATCAGCAGTAATTGGTAGCCTAGACATATGGAGGCGTAGGTGCCACCTTTACCCCTAATGTGCATAATGGACTGAGATATTGGCTGCTGTTGTACACCTTTCTATCAAATTTGGATTATGTCATGATATATGCTTATCTTCTAATCCAAATAAAGAATTTAAATGTGTGAATGTGTGCGTGTGAGTATGTGCGTGCCTGTGCGTTTATATGTGTGTGTGTGTGTGTTTGTGAGAGAGAGTGTGTGTGAGACAGTCCTGCTTTGTAGCTCCTCTCCTCATCATCCTCTACCAGCAACCCTTCGCATAAAAATTCATCAAAAAATGTTCAATCATCCTCGGTGCCACGGTTCAGGTAGTTATTTAGGAAATAATTTTTTGGGTTTCGGGGGGCCCCGGGTGGTGGAGTGGAAAATAAACTTTCAAGGTGCATATTTAATTGACTGAAAGGAAAAACAAGAGCTCAAAATTTCTCCAACTTGATAGAAACAGGAAATAGCCCTTTTATGTATGCACAAGCAAAGACAAATTTGATAGCACATCTTATACCAAACAAGGATTTCTGCCCAGTAACAATGTATATTTTAACCATATCTTAACCAAGAGCGCAAACTCTTTCAAGCCCTTTTCAGCCGTACCACCGTAAAAAGCGACTGACGTGTAATGGCTGGAGAGCGACTCTGGCGTGGGTAAAAGTCCACCTTACAGCCGCTGCAGCACGAGACGAGAGTACGAGTGAGAGTGAGACGGAGAGAGACTTGACAGAATACTGATGACTGACGTAGGCGAGAGGGAGCCAGACCTCTGCAGGTGAATCCTCAACCCTGAGGCTCTTTTCCCTCCCTCTCTCTCTTCCTTCCTCCATCCCTCCCTCCCTCCTTCTCTCTCTCCATCTCTCTCCCTGATACTCACTGACATCTGCAGCAGCTGCAGCTGCAGTAGCACTAAGGTACAGATGCACATAACATTAGTGCACCGACTGTTACACAGCACACAGAGACAGGGCTGCAGGGAATACGCAGGAAAAGAGACACAGGGCTGTAGTAGATGCTTACGTACAATTCAACACTAAGGATTCAGAAGAGAGAGAGAGAAAGATACCACTCTTCCTCTGAAGGCCATGACTTAGAACTGGAAGGAATGCGAGGCACAATGTGGTGGCTATGAGGATGGGTAGGTGAGGCGGCTCAGAGACACCAGTGACGTATTTCTGCCTCATATTTAATTCACAAGCATAATTACATCGTGCCTGGATCATAGGAATCAATAGAATAGCTTGTGTAAAACTCCCAACAGACGGCAATTGCTTCTGAGCTGCTATGCTTTATTAATAGGCGTCTCGTTAGTTTGCCCAGTTCATAAGCAGCTTGGCTTCATGGCTCTGACGTATACAGTAAAAAATTATGGTTAACAATGTTGAAGCCAGAGTATAAGAGAAGCCAGAGTATATTAATAATTTAAGAGAAATAGCAAGTGGTTAAAGTGAATATTGAGCATATAAGGAAAATGCCCACCCCCAACACACACTAGATTTTCTAGAGTTGTTGCAGAGTTCCATGCCAAATCAAACATGTTCTTAAACTTAGGTCATCATGCTATGCGATTACTAAGAGATAGGCTGTTTGAAGATGTGTAATGCCAGAGGTTGAGATGGTGCCTGGCCCACAGCTTTTTATGTGACCAATATTTATACTTCCAGGGGGATGGGTTAAGGGGATAGGCTTGGGTTATTTCAACACCAGGAGGATGTGTTGACCTTGACAATGAGTGATGGAAACTATGCCTGTGTGTGTGTGTGTGTGTGTTTGTGTTACAGCAAGGGCTGTAAGATGAGGAAGTGGTAGCCTAAGGCAAATGTTACAGTCAGAGACTGTACTATTGGGTGTCTGAATTTTACCAAATAGATTTTTTGAGATGTCCAGTACACTGACAAATAGGCTAAGTAAACATCGAGATTTGCATTTCAGTATACATTCAGCATGCATTGCACACATTCTACAAAACATTTTAGTTCACATTGAAAAGTGACAGTAAAGATTCAGAATACTGACAATCCTATACTTTCAGGCCTTTTAATAACATTTGTTTTACATTTTCACAGTAAACAAATGGCTTTTTACATTTTGACAGTAAACAACTTTATATATTATACATTTCTGTCCTGATCTACAAACATCTCTCCTGTGTAGCCTATAACGATATTTGAAATTCTTGGCAGTGAATTTTTACTACAAACCGTGTATTGCGCTAAGAAAAGAAATAGGAAATAGAGCAGTTTTTGAGGTAAGCAAAAACAGATAGAAGGTAGATTTATGTCAATAAAATGATCATAAAAGAACATAAGATAATACTGTATCATTAAAGGAAAATCACATCTGCCACAGAAACATCACAGGACTGTGCAGTAAATCTAAAGACTCTTCAGAGGTAAGTGCAATACAGTGGCCCCCAACAAATAGGTTGGCACCTTATGATATTGCATTGGATACTTCAAACTGTTCTAAAATGTTCATCTGTGTGGGATAGCAGAAAAAGAGACATGTGGAGAGAGGATGACAAAGGGAAAGTCAGAAAAATAGAGAAATTAATACAATGTTTGCATGAATACAATGTCTTATATCTAAGATTAGTGAATTTTCTTAGCAGCTGTTTCACTGTCTTTCCATAATGTGCATGCTATATAAGGAAGAGAGATGGGGAGAGAGGAAGAGAGAGAGAGAAAGAGAAAGAGAGAGAGAGAGAGAGAGAGAGAGAGAGCTTTCACACAGCCAGGCAGATGTCCCTGAAGTTTTCCCCCCTCAACTCACTCTCTTGAAGTCTTCCCTCCCTGTGTCACTGTTTTACATTCATGGGGGAGCCATTCCTCACTCTTCCCAAAAGCAGCCCCTCTCCCCTTCACAATGCACTGACCAGCATCCCTCTGCACCCACTGCCACAGTCGATGATCACACATAGCGGAGAAAATTGATTCACTAAACCCGTTCAGGGATTGCTCTTTACGTCAGTGCACGAATGAATGTGAATGTGTGTGAGTAGACTGTATGTAGGCTATGCTTATAATAAGTATTGATCTATGACAAGGCCTTGTATTTCATTATGACCGCCGCGCAGCGAAGCGGTGGTCATATAGGTTTAGTCAGATTTGTTTTTTTTTTGTTTTTTTTTCTTTTTCGCATACCCAAATTTCCGTCAATGATTCCCGGGACACTGAAAGACCGGGGTACACGAAACTTGGTGGGCATGTAACCCCACATGGATAGCATGGAACCATCATTTTTCGTTTTGATCTGTAGCCCCCCCGCTGGACTGGACCCCCCGAAAGGAGGGTAGGGCAGACACAGTTTTCTGTGAATATCTCGAAAACCGTAGGGTTTAGGAGGACCATTTTTTTTTGTATGTTGATCTCAAGGGGCCATGTCAACCCATTCCATAACCACTCATTTCATGTATAGCGCCACCTAGTTAAACACAAAAAAGTAAAAATGAGGTGTTGTAATTGAAGGTATCTGTGACCTAACATAGTCAAAACTGCACGAAATTGGAAGTGTAGGATCATTATGACACCCTCTGTATGCACGCCAAGTTTTGTGGAATTCCGTTCATGGGGGGCCACACAATAAATTAATTTATGTTACTATACACCAACTGGCCTGTAGGTGGCCGGAGACAGTTTTCTGTGAATATCTCGAGAACCGTAGGGCCTAGGAGGTCCACCTTTTTTATGTATGTTGGTCTTAAGGGGGCATGTCAACCCATCCCATTACCACTTATTTCATGTATAGCGGCACCTAGTTAAAAATTAAAAAGCAAAAAATGAGGTGTTTTCATCACAATATCTCTGGCTGACAAGGTCAAAACTGCACAAAATTAAAAGTGTAGGATCATTATGACACCCTCCGAATGCATGCCAAGTTTTGTGTACTTTCGTTCATGGGGGGCCTTACAATAAAATAATTTATGTGTACATTTAGTGACGTACACCAACAAGGATTCCCGGGACACTGAAAGACCGGGGTACACAAAACTTGGTGGGCATGTACCCCCACATGGATAGCATGGAACCGTCATTTTTCGTTTTGATCTGTAGCCCCCCCCCCGCTGGACTGGACCCCCCGAAAGGAGGGTAGGGCAGACACAGTTCTCTGTGAATATCTTGAGAACTGTAGGGCCTAGGATGACCAATTTTTTCCGTATGTTTGCCTCCAGGGGTCATGTTAACCCATTCCATGTGCATAAACAGATACACACGCACACACATACATTTACAGTAATCATACGTATGACACATACTCACGCAGTAGACATATGTACGCATGCATGCACATGCACAAACACACATACGCAGGCAAACACACAAGCACGCACATACACACACACACACACACCCACACACATAAACATACATTTGTAGCCCCACTAGACTTTTACGGAAAAATTTAATTTCGTCCCCGGGGACAACCACCAACCCACCCCCCCCCACCCCCCCATGCTGGGCCCCCTGAACCGCAAGAAAAAAACAGTTTTTCCTAAATAACTACCTGAACCGTGGCACTGAGGATGAAGAATCTTTTATGGTATGTTGGTCTCAAGGGCCCACATCAACCTGGCTCACCCCCACCCCCCCGTACAAAATGAAAATGCAATATTATTCTGCTTTAATCGCCCCTATCTTCAGTTAAGATGTTCAGAACTGCACCAAACTTTATGTGTATGATTGACCTGGCATTCTCTGGGGGTATGCCAAGTTTCGTAGAATTTCATCCATGGGGGGGTCTAAAAAAATTAGGTTATGTGTACATTTAGTGACTGTACACTCATTGGCCTGTAAATGGCGGTGCACACATATACACATGCACACACACAGACACCCACATACTATCGGTATTAGAACGGCTGATACATAATTACAAATTCAGTAGGATTAAAAGAAAGCCAAAATAAATATTCATCATCATCATCATGGCTGCATTTTCAGTATTGGCGAGAAGTAGTCGTTTGTCCACTAGATGGCGCATCGTTGCAGTGAGACGTAATTTTGTTGGAAGTTAAAAGTGGGTTGGAAAAAACAATGGACGCTTCCTACAAGGACTGTAATTTACCGCAGCGAACATCTAATAAGGATAGGACAATGTTCACATGAAGTGTAATTCCCATTTCTTCTTGAAGCCGAAATAAATCTGAGGATGTTTATCGGACATGCTTGGTTTTTACAGCAGGTACGTTAATCTTGTAATATCAATAAGGACCTAGGTAAAGTTACCGTTAGCGTTGGTTGAGTGATGGAGGCATTTGATTGATTGCATTTGTAGAAAACTATAAATGCGGTTATACCAAGCAAATGTATAGCAGCACTGTTTGTATCTTTCGACTGTCATTTATTGCACGTGCTACAAAATCATTCTGTGCAATGGAAGATTTACCAACGTTACACCGGTCTGATACAGTTTTGTCTATACATGCGTGAGACTGAGACGCCTGTTTATTTTGTTTTAAGTGCGTGCAGGGTGTGAGAGGGGAATCGATGTGCTTTGATTACAGCTTGGTAGTTGTAGTCTGTGAAATTAAAAAGCACGTGTGTGTGAAGTATCCAAACAATGACACCTTCATTTCATTATGGCTGCTTTAGCAAAACACCTTAAGCTACTGTGTCCCATTTAGAAGTGGCTACTTCATTCGCGCTTTCCTTGACTCATGGAGGTGCGTGAATGTTATTACAACTTTTCGCCACGATATGACAGTTTAAGTCCGCTTGATACTGTAAGGCGTAAGCCATTGGTTTCCAAAGGAGATTTTATTTGTGTCGCCAGCATAGCCTATTGACAATTTATGTTGTAAATAGGCCTACCTTATAATCCTACCTGTAGCTTAGGGAAGCTAACAGCTTTCTATTAGGATCTAGTTTGTTAGTTACCGTTTTGTCATAACTCCCTGATGCATTTTTTGCATTTAGAATAGCCAGAGCGTGTATATCTCAATCGGAAAATTAAACAATATCGGGTGCCTATGGACTAGGCTGGGTGAACCCAGCCTGATCTGCCCGCTATTTATTTTTTGATTTCTTAAAAGATTGAGCTTGGTCTGATGAAAGCCAGACTAGCCATGGACCTCAGTTAAACAATGCAAGGGAACATGAATCAGCCTATATTTGCACGAACAATAACGGACAAAAGCTCTTCAACTTTGGCCAGTTAAAATGTGTATGAACAGTCTAGCGACGCATTTCATCAAGGCCCATTTGGACATGTCAGTTATTTGCACCACTGGTTAGATGTAAAACAGCATTTCGTTTCAGACTAGGCTACTGTTACTTAATTTGTGCATTAACAATAACGTTTCAGACTACTGTTACTTAATTTGTGCATTGACAATAAAGTATTACATGAACTAAAGATGACTAAAATCTTATGTAGAAGAAGAAACATTCACAAAAAATCCATCCATCCAAAAATGACCTTTGTTTTTGATAGCTGTTGAAAACGGCATGGAACTGACAGAGATGTTTTTGTTTATAAATACATAAAAAATAAATAAATAAATAAATAACATTATGCTGATACCTTTTGCTTTTCCCAAATACAATGTAGCCTACAGGTGTAAGTGACCTTTCATCAATCCAGTTGCAATGGATGAACTGTGATGAACTGCCCTACTTGTGATTGTTTAGAGATTTTAAAGGTTTTATAACAATGCTACATCTTCTTTGGCTATTCTACAATCTATTCACCTTTTCAGCAGCAGTAGGCTACTTTCTGTGCAGCCGCACACACACACTCAGGCATGCCAAACAAGCATACACAAAAGTTTCAAGAGTGGGGGATGGAGTAAAATATGGAGACAAATTGAAGTGTGATTTATTTTCGCGGAACGGATGTACAGGACTGAGCGGCGGTCATATTTTGTACCGCTATGCGGTACATCTAGTTTTATAACAGTCTACTAATCTGGCACAGGGACAATTAACATGTAACTAACGCGTTTACAAGTGACAGCCGTGATGCACCTTTTGAAAAGATAGTGTGTAAGGGGAAAATGCGGACACAATGAGTAACCATAGAACAAATGAGTTATAGAAAGGTGGCAAAGCGAGTTAGCAGTGTGTGTGGGCGAACATGTTTAGGAGGGACGGGGAGGATAGGGTAGGAGTGGGCGGAAGTGACAAGAGTTGAGAACGAGAGAAAGATTGGCATTGCGAACGAGGGCTCAAAGGCAACCTGCTCTCTCTGTCGTGATTCATCGTAAGAGCGATTGTCTGGATGCAGGCGGTATAATAAGTGTGAGCATCAATTTCGCCATGTTAATGACTGTCACTCTCTGTTTTCCAACAAACTGTATGTTTTGTTGATCTCTGATTTGATTTATCATCTGATTTGATTAAACATTAAGTCGATGAAAAGATGGCTTACTATGGAATGTTTTCTAACCTGCGTGAAATATTTTCATGACGACGTTTCATGTTTCATTAACCAAAATCTCACTTAATGTCTTTAACATGTCCAGAATCTTAATTAGGCTAGTAAACGACCTCTCACTGCTACAGTACGTGGACTCAAATGTGGGCCACGGCGCCAGGTGAACATTTCTTGAAAATATTGGCATCTGTAGGTTAGGCTACTTATTACGCACATTTCACATTACGCGCGTTGCATTAAGACGTGTACGCCGCATACCCTCCAAGGATGGAACAATAAATGATTAATCAAAAAGAATACTCAACACATAACCCTGTAAATGATGCTTGAACATTATTGCGCTTGAGTCGTGAGCTTCTTTACGCATTTTGTTGTGCTCTCTAGCTCCACGGAACCCTGGCGTCCTCCCGTTGCATTTCCTCGGTGACGTAGTGCCGTAGTGACGTAGACGTCCACGTACAAGCCCGATGTAGGTGATGTTTTTCAATGAATGAGGCCCCCCTCCCTCACCCATTACTACTACGGGCATGTCTATAAAAAGCCAACGATGGGAGAGCCCGCTAAATTTCACTAGTGTATATGATACGAGGAGTGTCAGGATAAAACAGGAGGGAGAATTCTGGTAGCTGTAGCCTAGATATTAGAAGACCAGTAGGCTACTTCGTTAGCCTCTGTTATAAATATTATTAGCATGATGTATCGCGACTGGTGACAAATGATGACAAGAGCTGGTGAAATGGGCATTGGCTTTGAACCAGGTATGTTTCTCTTTACATTGTCCTCAACTTTGAAATACCATACGATGCGTTTTACATGTATGCTTGTGATTCCTCATCAAAGAATGCCATCACAGCAAGATTAAGGTTGGATAAATATTGTCATGAATCGACGAACTAGGTGTATGATTTGAAAAGTTGTTTGATGAAAGCAATATCACGACTTTAATTCCATATGCGGGCCTTTTAGTGAATGTACGGTGGCTGAAAAGGGGGCTGAAAGTTGCTGCAGTGTGACTCACTTTAGCGCACATGGGCAACAACAGGACTGATCCAGGAGATTTGAGTCGGTGGTCTGCATGTTTCATGCCGCACGGGTGTGTTTCGGATGATGATTATTTACCTCGGAACTAGTTAAGTTATTTTGGTGCGTCGAAAATGTGTCAGTGGTGCACATTTGGTGTAGATTTTTGCTGTAGACGACAGGAAGTCTGGGTTATTAATAATAATTTAAAACATCCCCAGTCATGTTTTCCTTTGCTTTGGTCGATGCCATTAAGATTATATTAGATTTGATGGTGATTCATCTCGATTAATTACATTTCAATTAACACTTTTCATATTAGTAGGCCCCTACAACATAATGTCATCGAGAAAGAACAACATGAAACGGTATTATGGCTTAACTTAGAATGGACAGTTAGCCTAAGTTCTTTTTTTAATAATAATAATAATAATAATAATTATTATTATTATTATTATATTGACGCTGTGATATAATTTATTATTTCTTACTAAATGTACCCTGCCTCATATTTACCCCACCTGTTTTGAGGTTTAATATTATTATCATGTAGTATTTATATTTAAATGTTATAACAACTGAAACGACTAGACTTGCCTAAACAACAAAATCGGCATATAGAAATATTTGGACGCATTTGACTGGCAGGTCTAAACACCAACATCCTGTGGCGTTTGGAATAATCAAATCACTTCATTCCCAGCGCTCCCCTTTTTCCTTTGCCTTTGAAATTTCAATGTTGTGACGTACTTGGAGATGAAGTCAATCCTGCGTCACTACTGCGCACATGTCGACGATTTCCAATCGCCCGGCGGGACCCTTTAAAGCGACAGCGCACCTAGGCAGCGCATCTGTCCATCACCCGCATTGCGATCTTGCTGGCAGTGGGCTGGGATGTGGGGGTGGGCTGTGCGTGGGGAACATTCCAATATCCCCCGGGCATCTCCGAGTGTGCTGCGAGGAATACTAATGTACATTCTCCGGGTGTTCATTATTCTCTCTAACCACCTCGCATCATCCCTGATGTCTCTTGCAGTTGTTATCTCTTCCATTTGACATCTCTGAAGGGGTTGCACTCGAATGCGTGTATTTTCCTGTGCTGCAGGTCACAGAACATAACAATCATCTGCAATTATCTAACTCTGAACATTAATCATTATTTATGCTAACTGTTGAACTCCGCAATTAGATAAATAGCATAAAAAGGGCCAGTGTCGATATGAACAAGTCTGCATCTCTTGTCCATGGTGCTGAAAGTTCACTCTCGTGGACGTCACAAGAACTAAGGAAAGGGAATAGGCTATGGCTTGGCCTTGGGATGATGTTTAAACACCGTCTGCTCTTCAGCTTCTAAAAAGCAGAAACTTACGATGCAGGTTTAAGATAGATAATTAATTTGGAGTTGGATTGAGTTGGATGCCTAGCCTACTTTTATGATTCCCCAACGCCGTGCTTGGCAAGATTGAGGGCGCTTAGCACAGTATTTACGGTAGTCGGCACCATGGACAGCGAACGAAGACCTAGTAGCCTACCATAAAGTCGTTTTCTAAATTATTAATAAAACGCCCGAATTGTTTAAGAGGGTGATCGCTGAAGACAGCAAATAATACAAAGTAAAGAATTCTCTCCACATCACCGTCACATCAATGTTAAATGTCTCCTCTTTGACCATGACATGAAACTATCTGCCACGGAGCAGATGACGCTAACAGGGCATGTTAGTAATCTATTTAACATCTTACAGTCGGTTGTTAAACATGCACCCAAGTGTTAATTCTAGTGCACAACAACACCACGCTTCCGGTCGTAGTAGTGGTGATAGTAATGCGTTCAAGTAGGCTATAGCCTACTGCAGATCCCGCGTTTAGAATCAACAGGCTCTTGTGGTCATTGAGAGTTTTAATGGAACAGGTTTATGGTGTCATTATACATACAGGTCGGAAGCTTTGACGTCAGAGTGTGTTACTCAATTCAGCTTGCGTAAGACGATGGCACTCCTCATCTCCCACCCGATATCCTGTCACTGAGCCAGTCACAGATAATCTGCACAGCAATCAATAGTCGGTATCAGAAACTGGGTCACTACGTTGGTCTCGGACCACCCTTTTTTGGCTGACCACTGTGCATTTGAGTGTACCTATTCCTTACATGCAGTCAAGACTCTGTTGATAATAGAAGTCTCCTGCGATCTATAGGCTAACCTAGACAACCGATCAACATAATGTAATTTCATAACCTTAATTCCAAGTCTTTTTAGGTAATGCACCGATGAAAGACATTGCCGTTACATCTTTAAGGACAGTGCATCGACACCTTGGCTCTAGACTGCTTACTGCTATTACTCATTGAAAGTACAGTAACAGTCTACAGTCATGGCTACTGATGTCTGTCAAGCCTCTACAAGCCCAGAAAGCAGCCTGGGAAGGCATGCGGAGCAATCGTGTCCATTTGCGCTCGCATCTCCGGTGCTTTACGGGTAAGATAAAGGAAGCAAACAACTGAGGAGGAACAGCGATGACTCTCCATGAAACCACTGCATTGGCGTACATAGTATCTCCACGGTGGCGCAGCCAATCAGATTGCCTCATCTGCAGTTTCCACGGCGAACCCCCATTTTTCTTCCTGCTGCTGTCGCCATGGCTACCGTGGCTTTAGATTGTTACTGTAGCAACAGCACCATTGGTAACAGTCTACAGCCATGGTCGCTAGGGGGCAGACGTTACAGGGATGAAGTTATTCTATCTGCTTCGTTAGCCTTGTTATCTTTTTCAGCATTGAGTAAAGCTATGTATGTTATGCATAGCCAGAGTCATAAACGCAGTAGTGCATATTTGTCATTCTTGGAGTAACATGCAAGCTAAGAAAAGGAGATGGTTAGTAGCCTGCATCTAGGTAGCCTATAGTGCTATATCATACAACTATTCTCTAAGGCTACAAGTCAGAACATGAAGCAACAAGCGAGCAAATATGATCATAAGTATGAGCCAGAACGTGTTTTTATGCTATGTGAGTACTACACAGCCTACCATACCTGTTCATCCACTTATCACACTCACTGATGTGTTAACTTACCAGACAGGAACTTACTTTTAGGTTAATGGGTTAGTTTTTCATTCCTTCCAGGACAGAAAACTCCTAAAGGGCTGTGCTAGTCTGCAACTTCATAATGCTGCAAGGCCCTGTGTGTATGAACACAAACATTCTGTAGAACTTCAGAGCTTTGCCAGTGACCTTTACAGCAGGGCAGCTGGAGAGGGCTGGGAGGAGAGGGGTTCAGTGAATCACCACAGCTTTTCTAACAGGGCCAGGACCCCAGCAGAAGGAGAAAGGTCAATCGGTCATTGTTTTAGACCACACCGCACAGGGTGCTGTACACTCAGTTGTACCATGATCCACTTAGACAATAGATAAAGTTAAAACAAAAGGATGAATTATTTTTTTTGAATATATTTTTTTATTTTAGTTAAAAGAAAAATCTAATTGATAAGATACATATGACGGAGTGATTCATACTCATAATGCAATGTAAAGCTTCAACACAACTAATAAACCAAGTTAACTCTCAAAGCGTCTCCAAGTGTCGTGTGTCCATCTCCAAGGTCGGCTTCTAGACCCTTCTAGAAGTGGGAGAGTGGCTCCGCTCCCTGCACCGTAAGAGAGTCCATGCTGCTGCAGATCCTCCACAGCATGTAAACTCTTACTGTTCAGGGACAAGAGCTGGTGGAGAGAAGGCTCTTACGTAGGTCTGTGTGCCGCCGCTTGCTCAGCAGGACACCATCAGATTCCAGTTAGGCGGGATTAATTTTGGAGCATGTACTCTCCTTGCAAGGCTGGTAGCTCTCAAGTGCTTTGTGTATCCGGCTGGGAAGAGCGCTGAGAGGGTGCGTTTATCAGCAGTGACTGAGTTTCTGCGAAATGACCGTCATGCCGGTCGGAGGAAAGAGCTGAAAAACACAATCACATGTACTTTAGTGTCCCTGAGCTGTGTAGCTGTAGGTCTGTCTGTCTGTCTGTCTCTCAAAGTGACCCTTATGTCTCTTGTCAAAATTCTTGCATGACTCTCTTGTGTCCCTGTACAAAAGTAACCAAGTGGCCTATTAAAAAGTAAGAAAAGTTGAGTGGTATCTTTTTTGATGCTCATCTTAACATTTTCTATGCAAAATGTGACAAACACAATTTGATAATATTTTAGATGAAAAAGATATTGGTGCACGTGTCATTCATTTTTTGCCCTGTAATGCAGAGGTTCAAAAGGAGTTTTTATTTTCTATTTCACCCTGAAGTGTTTTTGGCTTTATAATAAGGGACAGACTGACCTCCCACGCGCAATTAGTCATCTCGTTTCAACACTTAATTTTTTCTCCTCCTGTCAGATCCTTTCATCCATTCTTACAGCCATCCTTCTCGTTTCCATCCTACCCATGGCTCTCTCCCACACAGGTATAAATCCATACTGGATTAACTCTTCTATCCCCACGTATGTCTCATGTGCTCTCAAATGCCGAGCACGATTCATTCATACCCTGTAATCACTGGGTGCAAGGAGTTGGTTAACTTGAAGTATAAACAGCACTACTGTTTAATACAAATCAACTCGAGTATTACTCCTGATGCAGAGAATCATATTATATTACTTCCTCACAGAGTACCATTATTGCCTTCACAATTGCAGAGGTTGTTGCTTAGCCTTAGTCAACTCATTAGATATAAGGCCTGGTTTCAAATAATCCTATTATTTCTCTTTCTTGTGTACACATTTATTTCTATAACAATGATGGATGATACTGGTTACAAGTCAACTCTAGTCTATTACAGAAAATCATATTATCACCTTATTTCTGTTTAACCAGGATCATATCTCTAAGTGCAGGAAGTTGTCACTGGCTGTAGTATCTGTGACAGGCTCTGTGGCCCCACCTGTTGGTCCTGACGTGTCTGTGGTCACTGTGTGGAGACTCACTTGCTCCTGTGGGCACCTCAGCTGGACGCCACCTCCATTCCCCCCTGTGTGTCCTCATCCAAAAGGGCCTGTGCCCAAGCGTCTGTCCTCCACATTTTTCTGTTGCATCACACGAGGGTTTCTGTTTGTAATCATCTGCTGTTACTCCTGACCCAGCAGAAAATGGGACCAGATGGGCCACAGTAGCCAGAGGGGCTTTTAAACAGCAGAGTGTGTGCCACATGTCCTGCCCTGCTGTAACAACAGATTGATAAACACTGCCTTGAGTGACTTCACCTTTAAGTGCTCTAGTCTGGACACTTAAGTAAGGTCCACAAGTTTCTACCAGGTCAAAGCACCTCTGAGCTCCCCGTCCAACATAAACAACCTGAAGCCATGTCACTATCCAGATTTTTATCCCAAACTCATATCTACGAAACGAGAAACATAAAACTCAACCAAAAGCAACAGTCACCAAAACCCAATCTATGGCAGGCATGAGTAGAAAAACAGACACTCAAAAAACCATACTGACCACTTTAAAAAAAAAACAGTTAGAGGAGAGAGAGAAAGAGAGAGAGAGAGAGAAATACCGTATTTTTGCCAACTGTCGAGTCGTGGTGAGTGTCCACATAAAAGGATCCAGGTGTTTTCTCCCCTCATTCTTTCTTTTTAGTGTGTATGTTTTTTTCCACCCCGGAGGAGCAGGAGCCACGTGCTGTTTGCCTGCACGGACTGTGGGCTTTGGGAGTGTGGGTTATAAACACACTGCCCAGCTCGCTCCTCCTCCGGACCCCTCGTCCCGCGCCTCTCCCTACTCCTCCTGGACCACAGACATGTGGACATCTTGGAGTCAAAACAAAGCAGGAACCAGGAACCAAACCAAAACAAAACTGGAAGAAAAAAAAAACACACACACCGCCATCACCTCGAGTCCCCTCCCCTTTCTCCTCTTTCTCAGACGTGGCTGCTGTTGTGCAAGCAGGCCCTTGGCATTACACAGCCCTGGAGATTTACTAGGGACTATTATGAACTAATAGTTGGGGCTATTTTTCCACGGGGCGTGATCGCTTAATGTGCCCAGATTTTTTTATTTTTTTTATTTCACAGACAAACAGGCATACATATTATTGGGCTTATCCACATCTTGTGTGATGTGATGTTTCCGGAAAGAAGGGGGGCAGGGGTGGGTGGGTAGGTGGGGGTGGGTGTGGGCATGGACCAGAGTTACATCACGTGAGGAGGAGACGGGAAATGAGGAGTGAAGGAGGAACGATGGGACAGAGAAAAACATGCTTTCCTGTTTATGTGACCTCCAAAGCTCAGAGCAGGCAGGGGAGGGAGGGGGAGGACTGGATGGATGGATGGGGCAGCTGGATGAGAACAGGAGAGAGAGAGAGAGTGAGAAAATGAGGTGAAAGAGATAAAGCAAGTGTGTGTGTCAGACAGATAGAGATTAAGAGCAAAATATGGTGAGAGGAAGCAAGTGTGCATGTGTGCCCATGTCAGAGATAGAGAGGAGAGAGAGAGAGATGGAGGGGAGAGAAAGAGAGAGAGAGAGAGAGAGAGAAGGTGGCCAAAGTGACTCAGCGTTTCCTGTCTCAGGAAGATAAACAATTTGTCAGGCGCTTCACATGAGCTGCCCCCTCATCCACCTCCGCTATGCCACCTCCACCCAGCCGCCTGAAGTAGGGAAGGGACGAGAACACAAACACAGATGGACGCCCTCCCGCACACGCGCGCACACATATACACACACACACACCGGGGGAAAAAATCAACAGGCAAACAAGCCTGCTCGGAAACACACACACATGCATTACCATGTCATTACCCCTCCAGCTCCTGTTTCAACGCCGGCTTTCGCAGGAAGACCGCAGAGAGAAAAACAAACCGGCTTTTACATTTTCACACCTCTTCAAAAAAAACAAAAAAAAAAAACAGCTCAGGCAGCAGATGAGTCTGGGCCAACGTTGGGCCAGACCCGGGCAGGTTCCGGGACCAGCTGTTATGAGGGACTGCACTCTTCTGGGTCAAAGTGCAGTTGGCAGCCAAAGGGAGACGTATGAAAACAATCAGTTCCAAAACCACAGTTGGCACAGATCATGTGAGCTGAAAAACTGCACAGCGCAAAGCTCTTCCCATTCCCTGTCAGCTGAGGAGCTTAAAGGGTCGTGTCAGTTATGAGATATCAGATGAGCTGTGAGAGCAAGAGGCACTAATTCTCCCCTGCTTTTCTCTGCCAATCCCTCAGAACAACACAGGAAATGGAGGCCCTTGGCAGAGGAAATGTGAAGTCCAAAAGTTTTTGGAAAAAGCAAGTGGGAGGGAAGGAGGGAGGGATACTTCGGGTGATGCCAGAGAAAGAGAAAAAAAAGGGAGAGAGGGAGAAGGAGAGATAGCAAGGCATTCCACGTACATCTGGAAGCAATCACAGACATGCACATTTAGGCAATGAGAGTACATAGGGTTCTGCACTTTTCCAAACACTCACCCACTGCTATACAAAATACATCACTAAATCAGTCCCCCACAAGAACACGGGATGTGTCATTCTCCTGGGCCCTGACACACATAATCCGTATGAGCAGAGCTCCACCTTGTGGACTCTAAAACAATTACACCCACTTCTGCAAACCACCAACTGCAAAATGAATCACTTGGCAAGAACCAGAGAAACAGAATGGTAACAGTTCCAGTTATTAAGTTCATTTAATTTTCAAAAACGTGATACAGCAACACCACACAATAAAATAAACAAGGTGTTCTACTCTCCCAGAATTTCCCCAAAACAGCAAGCTGGTTGCAGTGTGACAGATTATAAGGTGAGTGTAATATTTATTATAGAGCCTGATTCTTAGTATTGGGTGCCCACATTCACATACTCCATACCATCCACTTTGTGTTAATAAAAATACAAGTTCTATGTTTATTTCTAGTTGCAAATAGCTGTTGTAAATTTTCATATTTGTATTTAATAATAACCACTGCACCACTGATACATTCTAAAATGGTCTTCAGATTTCTTGCATTTTAAGGGACATTGTTATTGTTTATGGTATAATTAGTACCCCATTAAGTTTGCATAAAATATCGGTAAGTGCACAAATGTAAGTGTTGAAAAATTGAGGAAGAGAAAATATTGTGAAGAAGTGCACCTCTAGTTTCTGCTTACCCTGGACCATGTCATTTAATCTATTGGCTCAACAGAGAGTTGGGTTTTACTCAAGGCCTCTGAAATAAACAGCACGAAAAGTCAGAAAGAAGCCCAAGAAGTTGAGCGTGGGGAGTTTGATTTTCTCTCCTAGAGAAACCTACTTTCCAGACACTTTCAAGTGTGAAAGCTCACTGAATAATGCAGCATGTAGGAGATCTCTAGTGGCTGTGTTGAAGGCTGGAGGTTCTCCGTGATCTGTGGGGGTTGACCTGCAGCATGCCCTTCCCACCCCTCCTACCCCCAAGATCGGAGCTCTACTGCCCCCGCCCCCCCCGGGTGCATCTACCCCGGCATGGAGTCACAGGGTGCCAGCAGGAGGAGGAGGCCATTCTGAGCTTACCTGCAGCCGAGGCTTACAGAGAAAACCTGTTTTGATTGAGACCGACACAATTCAACCAACCCACCCACCCACACCCACCCTGCTGTGAGGTAGAGCTTGGCTTATAAATAATTAACATTTTTATCAGCGAGGAACAAACAATGCACACCAAACAGTCAAGCAGCAACACATGAATTTCCATCCTCTTTGCACATCTCCAGTCGGCTTCATTACCACCAGACCAACGACCAGGACACAAAGTACAGGACATTATTCAGACATTATTCATTTTATTCAGAATGTCACAAATGAATGAAAAAGGCCAGACAGACAGACAGACAGACAGACAGACAGACAGACAGACACTTGCTTAGTGGAATAAATTCCCCTCTGCAGAAGGGCTTTCTCCTCACCGCAAAACAAAAAGCTCCTTGGGCAACACACCACCAAAAAATGTTTAATTGATTGAATAAGCAATGCATCATTAATGCGCATGGTGCTGAGCTTTGAGGTTCAACAGCCCAAGGGCAGCCCATCGTGATTCAACAGACATGGAATCTAATAAGCTTGGCTGTGAATCTCCGAGGGTATGCCAGGAAGATCGGAGATCTCAGAGTTCCACTGGGTCTTTCAATTTTCACGTCATATACAAAATAAAATAAAATAAAAACAGTCTTTTGATTTCTGTACTGAGACATCTGGATGGCCCAGGGCAAAATGTGAATGACATTTCCATTCTGTAGATTTAAGGACACTTTTTACTTCTTGTTTTATGCAGTGGTAAATGTCTTTTACAATACTCAAGGTCCAGTGTCTACTCAGCCTTTGGCTACTATAAAGAATATTTCAAAACGTCAAGAGTTTTGAAGTGTGGTTACATTTGCTTAAGCAATGAAAAAGGTGACTGAATGATGGAAGCGATATGCCCACAGGTTGTTGGAACAAGAATAACAGGGTGGCTCAGTAATCCTCCCTCTCTCTTTTCTCTCATCCTCCCCTCCATCCCTACCTCTCTCCCCCTCTCATACACACACACACATGAAGTATGCAACAAAGGCATATTTTCCAACTGTGATACAGAGGGCCTTTTTGGCAATGTGTCTGTTGTTGTTACTGCTGTTATTGTTGTTGTTATTGTTGTCATTATCAAGGGAGAGACTGGCAGAGATCCACATTAACATCCTGTGACACGCCTTGACGATGTGCTCCGGCGCTCTGATTGGCTGGCCAGTCTCCTGCAGATGGGGAAGATAAGCCGTGGTTGGCTGCCGACATGGAAGAGAGCAGCAGCGCCGCTGCTTTGTCCGGTCACTCCTCCTGACAGCCACAGGGGGCGCTCTGGTCGCGTCCACAGGGCTTGGGCTCGGGAGGCAGTCTCTCTTCAGTCTGCCCACTCTTCTGGAAAAGCCAAGGGCAGAGATTCAGCACGCTAGAAAACACTACGCTTAAAAGGACGCGTTCAACGAGCCCCACAAGAGAGAGCTGGGCTCTTCAGCTAACACTCCCAGAAAATAAAATAAATGCTGAGCAACCAGCAACCACACATGCAAACAATAAGGAAATAGGGCAAGTAAATGACTCTAAATTTTACATTTGGCCAGCAACTTTTTATGGGAGACATGAGAATTACATTTGAGTGATACTCTCTCTCTCACTCACATACACACACATATGTGTCACCAGTGAGTGCTGTTGCATTATTCACAAGTTATCCACATCAATTAAAAACCATCATAGCTTATAAAACCTTTCCCCCGACTGCATGGTAAGCAGTGCCGGGTGGCCTGGATGTTCTACGTGTTCACACAAGAACACAACAGTGTCCTGACACCTCCGGAGTGCACTTACCCACAAGCCACAGAAGGTGTCTCCATAGTGATGCACTCAATCCCCACACATGCCTTCACTCCCCCGGCGCCCCATGCGCCCCACACACACACACACACACACACACACCTTGCACCTCCTACTGGGTTTATTGAGCTGTTAGGTTCTCAGGCACATCTGAATAAATTATATTTCCCACAACCTGCCCCCCCGCCCCCCTCCTTACCCATCCCTTTATCCCTTCATAAATGCACATGTGATTGTGTGCTGTGCCATGCCACGCACCTGGGTCTGTCGACGAGGGGGCCGTGCCGGTTGGTTGTCGGGGTGATTGGGGGCCCAGGGCCCCAGGCTCTGATTGGAGTAGAAATCCATGGGGTAGACGTCCTGCCAGTCGGCCTGCTGCAGTGCCACGGCGGCCTGGGGGGGTGGTGGGGGGGATTGGTTGGGGGGAGGCACAGAAACAGTCAACGGCTAGGCTTCTGCTGATGGCAAAACAAACACATTCTGACAAAGATGTCGGCTGTATTAACAATCCAGCTGAATCAACACAGATCGAGAGCGTGCGAGAGGACAAGAAAGCAGAGATGGGTGGAGACAGAAAGACAGCATCAGAGGGTAAGAGACACTTACAAAGAAAGAAAGAGAGAGAGAGAGAGAGAGAGAGAGAGAGAGAACGACAGAGATGAAGAGAGAGCAGGAGAGGGGGCTTCTGGAAGGATCTGCAGCAGGGATGGCAGTCAGCTGATGAGTTGCCTGTGCCAGTCATGGTGGAGGGGGGCCAGTAATCAGTGTGTGGTGAGAGGCGACAGCGAGCGACACCACCATGACTCTAAACAGAACAGACACGTGTCAAAACAAAAACGGACAGCGGGCAAAAACCCTACGAATGAGCAACCATCATCCTTTTCCTATTGACTGAGGACATCAGCAGACAAGCGCCGCCTGAGACGGTAACCGCAGGCGATTGCCGTGGCAACTAACACAATAACCAAACACATCAACATACTCTGGGAGTAAGGGCCTAGAATGTAGGCTCTAATGCCACCCACTCCTACTGCGACCATTATCATTATAATTAATATGATGACCACTTTAACATCCCCCGTTTGTCTAAGCTCTAGAACATGGACTCCCTCTCCTTGTCTCAGGCAGCCAGGCAGACGTGCTGTACTCAATAACATTCCCGTCTGTCTGACACTGATGGTGAGCAGCGTTTGTCTATATTTCGCCAGCACTCGTGTTGTCACTGCGTGGTAAACACATGTTGCTATTGTTATGTGGGGACAGCTGGCAAAGCACTCTCCGGCGCGACGCTCTTATTTTGACGTTTTGTTATCCCTTGTTTGAGCTCATAAAAGGCCTCATAAAGCATTCTCTTTAGCTCTGTGCAGTGTTATGTCTACCCGGTTTCCTGTGGCAAACTAGCTTCCTCCTTTCTCCATTCAGTCTCTCTCTCACTCACACATTCTCCCTCCCTCCCTCCCTCTCTGATTCCTTCTCTTTCTAACTCAATCCCTCTCTCTCTCTACTCCCTCTCTCACTCTTTCACTCACTCAGTCTTCGTCCTGTTTCAAACGGCTTCTCTGCACTCCCCAGATTAAGCCGTACCTCTCCATCACTCCTTCATTAGTCTCTCCATCATCCCCTCCGTTTCTCCATCCCCTCCTCTCATCCCTCATGTGCCTCCTCTCTCTCTGTGCCTCTTACAGAGTTCTGGGGTGTAGTGTGTGTATGTGTATGTGTGTGTGTGTGTGTGTGTGTGTGTGGGGTGCTACTCACTGCTACTGTTAATCCCTACACTGACAGGGGAGGCAAGTGTGTCTTATTGACTATAAATATAACATGAGACGCACTGAAAATAACCACTCTGCCTGCCTGCCCACCCTCTGCACCCCCCCCACCACCACCACACACACTCACACACACCCTCCCTCCATCCAGCCTATGTCTCTGTTCCTCGTCTCTTCTAAATACCATTGAGAAATTGGGGACATACTGGGATATATTAGGATGGAACACAGGATGGAAAAATTAATCTGCTTCCTGCTCAAGCATTCACTAGAGGTCTATGGTAAAATAATTCCCCTTATTCTTTGACATGAAAGTGGAAACAGAGACGCTGTGGAAATTGTCAAGCGCTTCTGGGACGGTGCCGTTTTTCGCGAGGTTCCTGACGTCGTCTACATTTCCATTTCTACAGCATTCTCCCTCGTGAGTGGCACAACCTGGGAAGAGATCGATTATTTCCTTCGCCAGGCCCGGCAGGCCCGCACCGGTGGTGTTGTTTGAGATGCCGCGAACGCGAGCGACTCCGAGCAATCACTGTCAAGTGTGCACAAAACATCAACATAAAGGCATAGAGGCATCATCAGACACAGACACAGTCAACGCTGCCTCCAAATTGCTTTCGCCAGATGAGTTTCGGAAATTTAGGGCTGGCATTTCAGCATACCTGCAATCTGCAAGGGAAAAAAATACTTTACATGCCTAGAAACAAGATTTCTGAGCTCTGACTAACTATCACCGAACACAGTGGTCCAATGAATTTAGAGCAGCATACCTGCCTATATAGTCATTTACACTGTGCCATGTGTCTATGCATCTACTGAATATTCATCGCATATTCAGGGCACTCCAAGGCCATTTTTCTACCAAGGTGGAAAGCCAGGTCAGAACAATCTAATTAGTAATTCCACAGCACTGTCTCATATTTCTGGGAGAAATCATTATACACATTCCTTAATGTCACTCTCGAATAACAAAAGACGCCTCTTATTATCTTTACGCCATTATGGGAGTACATATGATACCTAGGTGTTGAGAGCGGTGTTGTTTAAATCTAATTCTGGCTAAAAGACTGCCATGAAATGAATGATTATGTGAGAGCACGCTGGTCCCTGGTGGGTGGAGGGGTGGGGTGGGGGCGGGTGAGTCATAAAGGCAGCAGCAGTAGCAGCTGGAGGTGCAGCTTTACCGCCAGCAGGGGGAGCTGTTCCCCTACGGTCCAGTCAGACTGGGCCTGGCACGGAGGCCGCCATCTCCTCACTCTCACTGTCTCCGTCTCCTGCCTGCTGCTGTCTGAGTGTGGGCATGGGTGTGTGCCTGTGTGTGTGAGAGACACACACAAACACACTCAGGTTTGTGTTTGTGTGTGTGTGTTTCTGTGTGTGTGTACTCATGAGGAAAAAAGGGGGGCGAGAGAAAGTGAGCCTACCAGACAGCGACACCAGGTAGAGGAGAATGTCTTTTTTTTTTTTATGCGAGTGTCTCGGGAAGACGACAGTTTTGTGCGTAAACAAGGCCGGCCGCAGCTGTAGGGGCGAGGAGATTTACTAACTCCTCTAATGCTTCCCCTGCTGGCAGACAGCAGCAGCAGCCAGCCCTGGAGCGCTGGAGCCCCACACACTCTCTCTCCCTCTCTCTCTCTCTGTCCCATGCATCTGAGCTACACCGGCATAGGCAGAGAGAGATGGAGAGAGAGAGAGAGAGAGAGAGAGAGAGAGAGATGGAGATGGAGAGAGAGACAGAGAGAGAGAGAGAGAGACAACAATGGAAAATGCAACAAGGACCTGAACAGTGAGAGGTTAGACTGAATGTGTGTGTGTGTGTGTGTGTGTGTGAATGCCGGTGAGTGAAAATCTGCATCTTCATGCAGAGGTGACTGAGCATGGTATGTGTGTATTGTACAGTATGTAAACTACAGAGCGCTTATAGAGGTGACGAGTGTGAATGTGTGTGTGTGTGTGAGAATGAGTATATATATATATATATATATATATTAATTTATGATCAATTGTAAGGGCGTAATTCACTTCCTCCTCATGGGATGTGGAACATCAGACAGAACAGTGGTGTGTATGTGGGGTGGGTGGGTGGTCTTGTCTGATGTGGACTTGTAAAGCACGCGTGTACCTCGTACGGAGACAGCAGGGGTTTGGAGAAAGCCGTGCCCCAATCGATGGACAGTCGAGGACAAGCGATCTGCACCCACCTATGGAGAGAGCGAGGGAGATAAACGAGTGAGAAAAAAAGAGAGAAAGATAAACTAGTGAGTGAGAGAAGAGGGAGGAATGGAAAAGACACGGCACATTGGGGAGGCTGAGCACATCTCTGCCTGTGTTGCGAATGTGAATTTGTCTTTGCCTCTGTGTGTGTGTGTGTGTGTGTGTGTGTGTGTGTGTGTGTGTGTGCGCATGCGTGCGTGCCTGCATGTGTGAGTGAGTGAGTGTGTGCTTGTGTATGTGTGTGTGTGTGTGTGTGTGTGTGTGCGCATGCGTGCGTGCGTGCCTGTGTGAGTGAGTGAGTGAGTGTGTGTGTGCGTGCGTGTGTGTGTTACATTGGTGTGCTGCACGGTCTCTTCCACAGCAATGCACCTGATACTTATGCTGCAGATATCGCTGTAGATTTGCACAGGCCTCATCAGATTAGGTTGCTATGAAGAGGCTGATCTGCTTGAAGGGGTTTCAGCCATTATCTGTGCACGACATGCGTAAACAAAGACCAGGGAGTGGGGAGGGAGGGAGGGATGGAGAGAGAGAGAGAGAGAGAGAGTGTGAAGGAGAAGTAGGATGGAGAGAGATACAGGAGAGAGAAACGCAGAGGGTGAGAGTGAGAGTAAGAAAAGAAGGGATGAAATATATGGAAATGGGAGAAAGTGATGAAGAGATGA
Organism: Alosa sapidissima; assembly: GCF_018492685.1. Taxonomy (NCBI): domain Eukaryota; kingdom Metazoa; phylum Chordata; class Actinopteri; order Clupeiformes; family Clupeidae; genus Alosa; species Alosa sapidissima. The sequence goes on along the minus strand of NC_055971.1, from coordinate 11,002,000 downwards.
CAAAGAGATGGAGGACAGAGGGAGATGGACATTAAGATATGAGGAGTAGCCCACAATGCACACACAGCCAGAGAGGGGGAGAAGAAGAGAGGGATGAAAGAGAGAGAGAGAGAGAGAGAGAGAGAGAGAGAGAGAGAGAGAGAGAGAGAGAGAGAGAGAGAGAGAGAGAGAGAGAGGGAGAGAGAGAGAGGGATGAAAGAGAGAGCGAGAGGCATGAATATGAACCATAGAGGAGAAAGAGAGGGCAGAAGGAAAGAGCGAAAAAGGGAGGCAGAAACAATGAGAAACAGAGATGGGGGCAGAGAGATGGAGAGATAGAGAGATAGAGAGATGGAGAGATGGAGAGAGCGGCTGTAGAATAAAAGAGCTGCACTGGCCCTGTCTCTATGGGGCTACCCTAGATATGAGCCTGAGGAGGGGGCACTGGAAGAGAGGAACAGAGGAACAGAGGGAGAGAGAGAGAGGGACAGGGAAAGAGGCGATGGAGGGGAGAGGGAGAGAACAAGGGAGATGGAGAGAATCAGAGAGATGGATGTGTGGAGGGGAAGGAGAGAGCTGGAGAGAGACCAAGAAAGACGGGCAAAGGATGATAGTGAGTGAGTGAATGTGTGGATGTGTGTGTGTGTGAGAGAGTGGGAGAAAGAGAGAAAGAAAGCATGAGAGGGAGGTCGTGTGTGTGTGTGTGTGTGTGTGTGTGTGTGTGTGTGTGTAACAGAGGTAGGGGGAGAGGTGAGTGGAGTCTGGGGATCAGTCTAATGAGCAGCTGTGCTCCTGTCCGGTATGTGAGAGCGAGATCAGAGATCAGGCTCATAGGTGTATGCATATGAGGACAACACACACACAAGATATTTTTAGATCAGCCAACGCCTCATTCTTATTATTAGAAACCGCATCTTCTGCAGAAAACTATAGATTTCACTCCTGCAGATGATACACCAAGCACCGATAGGCAAAGCAGTCATTCTTGAAAAGGATTACAGTAGGTGTCTGTGGAGAGACCTCTTCTTCTTGAACTGCTGTATTACAGGTGGCATAGCTTTGAGATGAACACTAAGCTCTATGTGCATCACATGGGCTTGGCTCATTCTCGAGATTCCCTGTTTGTGAAATGGTACATCAGCCTTGAAAAATGTCTCCATCTGCTAGGCCTTTTTCAGACAGACGAGTTTTTTTTTCTTCCTGTGAATAATAATTGCAAAACACGAGGGACATGCTTACTGTATAGAAGTGAGATGTATAGAAGTTTTTTTAATATTTATCCCTTCTTTTGAAACAGTGGGGGAAAAAAAACAAGGTCGGCTTAGCTGGTTGAGAAAAAAGTTCAACATACAAAGACTGAGAAAGTAGTCTCAGTGTGGTGCTCTGTGTCTCCAGCTGCTTCTTCTGCTCCTTGTGCTCTCCCTCTCTCTCTCTGCTTTTGCACTCTCCCACTCAGTTTCTTTCTTTGTAACAGCATGTCTTATATCACAGCCGCTTGAACTTCAGAATTGATTGGGGCTTCACCTAAACCACTTGGAACAGTCCATTCCTCTCCTCTCCACCTCTCAATCCCTCTCTCTCTCTCTCAAAATATTCCTCCCCCTCAGGCCCTTCCACCCCTGGTCGTTTTCTCTCTTTAATATTCCTTCAATACTTCTTCTTTTTTTTTTTCCAATTTCCACCAAAACAAAAAGAGCTCAGCATTAATATTCCGATTCTAATTTCGGGCCAGCTGACTTCTGCTGAAATTCTCCTGAATCCAGCTGAAATTCTCCTGAGAAAAAACGACTCTTCCTCTTCCTCGCGGCTGTGGCCGGCTCATTCCGGCCCCGGTACATGGGACCGACCTTTAGATAAGCATGGCCATTATTCAGATTACACACACCATTAGCGCATACATGTGTACAAATGGCCTTGCCAAGCAGAGGAGCCGGGCTGCTGAGCTGGAGCACCCTTATTAGGAGGGGAGGAGGTAGAGCTCAAGGAGTGAAGGGGGGGGAGGACTCTTATCAGCGTGACACCGTCTCAGGATCAGGTAGGCTGTGCGCCCACAGAGGTGTCCCTGTAAACAGACCAGACAGAGACAGGAAGAGAGAGTGGGAAGGGGGGGGGGGGGGGTGGGGGGGGGGGGGGGGGGGTGTAGACAGAACACAGAACACGTAACACACAGTAGGGAGAAAGGGATGAAGGAGAAAGGAGGTTAACGGAAAGACAGAAAGAGGGAAGGGAGAGAGAAAGAGAGAGAGAGAGAGAGAGAGGAGAGAGAGAGAGAGAGAGAGAGAGAGAGAGAGAGAGAAGATGGAAAAAGTCAGAGAGGGGACTGATATAAGGAGAGGCCCTTCTCAGAGGGAGATAGCAGATTGGAATAGGATGCCTGGGGGTGGTGTGCAGAGGCAGGGCTTGGCAGGCGGGTGATGGGGTGAAGGTGGTGGTGGGTGGGGGGGTTACACTAATATTAACTCCAGCGCCACAGTGCCGTGGCCCCACAAACAGACGCTCCGCTGCTCTGGGAGCTGGGAGTGCTCTGCGCGCCACCAAATTCAATTTAGCCAGCGCATCGGTGGCGGCATCGGCCCCGCGGACTAGCTCACAGGGGAGGAGGGACGTGGATGAAGAGACGCATCCCCACTCCCCTCTCGGGTCTCTAACGTGTCCTGACGTCTCCCTCTCTCCCTCTCCCTCTCTCCCCCTCTCCCTCTCCCTCTCCCTCTCCCTCTGCGCTCATCTATTCGATCTGCTCGTTTCTCTAGCAGTAGGGGAGATGAGGAGATGCCAGAGTGCTACTGCTCTACTCGAGTGCGCTGGCATATGATACGAGAGAGAGAGTGTGAGTGTGAGTGTGAGTGTGTGAGAGGACAACTCTATGAAGCCCTGACGACTGAAGACTCTCTCCAGCTGTGCGTCCACTGACAGATCGGGGAAGGTGAAGGGAGGATGACCCCTGTGTGAGGCACGTGAAGCAAACGAGTAAATAAAAAAGAAAGAAGAAAGAGAAATAGAGGGAAAGAAAGAGAGGAGGGGAGCCCAACAGTGAGACAGACCACATGGCCACGTGTGTGTAGCGCGTAACCTGCCCTCACAGCCCTGGTGTGCTCGACACACTCCACATCTGTCCACGCCTCCACCACTGAGACGCCGAGCAAGGGTGGGTGGGAGAGAGAGAGAGGAGAGAGAGAGAGAGAGAGAGAGAGAGAGAGAGAGAGAGAGAGAGAGAGAGAGAGAGAGAGAGAGAGAGAGAGAGAGAGAGAGAGAGGCCAGACTGCCTTTGAACAATCTAATCGGACCTGCCTCAGTGCAGCACAATTAACCTTTAATACTGCAGGAAATGAGCTTAAATCCCACCCAGCCGCCACACTATAGTGTAATTAAATTAAAACATGTAATTACAGCGCGCCTTAAATAATGTAGAGCAGGCGTGTGGTGTTGATGATAATGAACACACTGCGTGTGTGTGTGTGTGTGTGGTGTAACACAAGGAAGACCTCTCTCCCTTTATGATGGTTTTTAGTGTGGTGCTGACTATTTGCGATGCTGTTAAGATAAGTGCTTAGAGTGAGCGGAGCTGTGCTGTAGTTGAAAGCCTGGGGGAGAGAATAATTACGCACGCTAAAGTGTTTCCTAATTGTTTCTTTTCGATGCTTGAGTGTGTGTGTGTGTGTGTGTGTGTGTGTGTGTGTGTGTGTGTGTGTGTGTGTGTGTAAATAATGCCACCATATTTGGAGTAGGTGTGTGTGTGTGAGGGGGTACGGGGGAGGATCTGTTTCAGTGTGTGGGCAACAACCACTCCACACACACAAACACAAACACACTTTACACCGACAGGCACTGCACAGACACACACACACACACACACACACACACTTTTTCGATTTTGAAATTCAGTGCCCACAGGTGCTGACTGCCCTGTGAGTCCAAAGATCCCGCAGAAGTTGTGTTCACAGGTGAGCCCAGCGCTGTTCTCCGCTGCGCTCCCCCTCTCCTGCAGCAGCAGCGTGCGTCACGTGGGTCTCTCAGGTGACCGCGGGGCATTCCAGGCACTTTGAGATTTATTTACACATCTCATGATCGATGGGCGAGCGGAGGAACGGTCCCAAAAAAACAGCTTTCTGAACAAATGGAATAGAGGCATGAAACAGAGGGGAGCGTTTCAACCTCCAGACCCTCAATACACACACACACACAATACACACACACACACACTCCTGTCAGAGCAGCACCGGGCCTTTGGACTGCAGTACACACTGAGCAGTAGCCTGAGGCCTTTGTGGGTGTCCGCAGCCCAAAGACACAGCCATTATTCTACTCATGGAGCAGACACATGTAAGACACCCACACTCACTCACACACATGGTCACTTGGATTCAAACACACACCGAGTGGTTAAGGGTCTTTCACGGTCCACGCTCACACACATTCACTCACACGCAGAGACACCCACACACCAGTCAGTGGGCAAGGACCCCTTTCACGCTCCATCAGTTGAGACACCTCATCACCGCCCACAACACACATACACAGAGTTACGGTGCGGCTGACTGTTACCGCTAAAGATTATTGAGACAAATGATACAAACGAAGCAGACGTAGTTCACAAGCACGGCTTACATTTGCACACGCCAACATAACCTTCCACAACGCATCCGTGACCGGTACAAGAGAAACTTCCTTGGGACACTTGGCAAACACTTCCCAAACAGATACAATGAGAGGAAACACTCACGTTGCCGTGGCGCTGACTTCCTGGTTCGGAAGATGGGGAATGGGCCCGACAGAAAGTCAGGAGGGACATTTGTGTGTGGGGAGGTCCGAAACAGGCAGGGGCCAAGTGTGTGGGATGAGAGGGGTGTTGGGCCTTGGGGGGTGTTGTGAATATTTATGGTGTTTAAGAATTATGTATAATGAGTGTCATTTGATAAAACTGTTGGTAGCAGTGTTGGGAATGTCTATGGGGTTATGTAAACAGAGAAGTTATATTTTTCTAGATAATTGATTAGGGGAGATGGATAGTGGCTTATATACATGGCCAGAATAGGTCTGTAGGCAGAAGGGTCTGTGGTGAACCTATAGTTACGTTTGCAGACAAGCATATTGGGTCCATTGAAAGCTAGAGTGGAGAATTGGTATTTGATTATTGAAGTTATTGAGTTTTTTTTGGTTATTTTTTTGCTACTGCTTGACTGGTATATCTGCCGGGTGCCAAGGTAAATAAAAACTGTGCCATTTCCCGAATCTGAGACACTGCCTCCAGTCTTCTCTACCACTGCAAGGCCAGCCCAGCAACACACACACACACACACACACACACCCACAGCCCATCTAATGGGGATGTGCGACAGGTAGACACACGGAGTGCTGCAGCACCCTAGCTCGGAGTCAGCGGGGGGGCCTCCGTGCAGCCCTGCTCGGTGAGAGCACCCAGCTGATTAGATCAGATGTGTGGGGTGTGTGCCGTGCCAGGGCAGGGGTACGGGGAGGCTGAGATCTAACACAACATACAGGCATCATGGGCACAGTCTCTCTCTCTTTTTCCACTCCTTTCTTTCTTTTTTTCCTTTGTCACACCTCAGCACTCTGCCTCCCTCGCTCTCTTCCTCCGCACGCAGACCTCCTCTTCTCAGCTGTCTCTCCTTCCTCCTCCACAGGGGGTAGGGCTGCTCATTACCTCACAGTGAAAGGCTGATGGGTAGCAGTGTGAATCTGTGTGCAATATGTGTGCGGGTGTGTGTGTGTGTGTAATATATGTCTGTGTGTGTACATGTAATGTGTCTGTGTGTGTGCACGTGCGTGTGTGTGTTTGTGAAGTGTCTGTGAGTGCATGAGTGTGTGTGCTTTGGTGTTTGTAAAGAGTCTGTGTGCACGTGCGTGTTTGTGTGTGTGAGTGTTTGTGTAATATGTGTCTGTGTGTTAGTCCCGCACCCGCCCGGTCCCGCAATAATTGTACGCACATATTTAATTTGCGGCAGTGCAGTGAATCAACAGCTGACTGTTTCTCCTGCAGCCGCCAACGCACCTCTCTCATCCTGCTGCTCCCGCAAAGAGCTTTTTAAAAACTTGTCCCGCGCCGCGCCGCGCCGCACTCTTTTAGGTCGCGACCCACGTGTGCGGGACACGTGCGCGAGCGTTAGTGTGTGTGTGTGCGTGTGTTCGTGTACGTGTAATATGTGTCTGTGTGCATTGGTGTTTGTAAAGAGTCTGTGCGTGTGTGTGTGTGTGTTCGTGTACGTGTAATATGTGTCTGTGTGCACTGGTGTTTGTAAAGAGTCTGTGCGTGTGTGTGTGTGTTCGTGTACGTGTAATATGTGTCTGTGTGCATTGGTGTTTGTAAAGAGTCTGTGCGTGTGTGCATGTGTGCATGTGTGCATGTGTGCATGTGTGTGTGAGTGAGAGGTGGAAAGCGAGCCCAGAGACATGTCACCCGCGTCCACGGGCCTCTCGGCCTCTTTGAGAGCACACATCAGTCATACTCAAGATTGCACCAGCACCACTCGGAGACTCCTCAGCCAGCTGACCCTCAGTGACCCTTCAGTGAAGGGCCACTCTTTACCTGACTGACTGACTGCAAGTGCGCTTCACCAGGCCAGTCTAAACACTCAACTCTCCCGTCAACATTTTCATTACAGAAGGCTCGAGGTTTGTGTGGCCGTTTGTGTAGGCAGCTTAGCGGACTCGTCACAACGGTGGTCACACAACCTGCTGGGCTCCCAAAGAGACGTAGGTGGACACGTGTGACATTTACATCTATTGGCGAACCATCTATCTATGGTGAAGATCTGACCTTAGGCCACCAAGAGAATTGTTATTCATGACATACACATTCACAGCAACAAAACTAATATAAAGGTGCAAGAACATACATATGTATTGTCCATATGGTATCAACAATACCAAAATATTTATTTTCCTAGTTCTTCTTTGTTGATTTTGTTGAAGTCCTTTGAGATGACTCACAGTTTTCATTTTCCATTGTTTGTTCCCATGTCAACAAAATGCTTTTGAAAAGAGCTACAATGCGCCAAGAAACTTTTGGCTTGGCCTTTCATTTCCTACTGATATAATGCTGTGATGTAATGCCAGTTTCTATGGCTATAGCAAACCACGCGACCCAGCTCTTGTTTCCATGCCATATGGCCATGTAACAACGAGATACCCAATTATAAGCATTCTGGAGGGGAAACAGGTAGGGGCGACATTGCAGAGAAGTCATCTATTATTATTATGTGTGTGTGTGTGTGTGTGTGTGTGTGTGTGTGTGTGTGTGTGTGTATCTGAAGGGACTCACGCATCCACATCTGCCATCAGCTGCAGCTTGCTCGGGAAGATCTCAGACAGCAAAACCCTGGTGAAAGACCTGCCATGGGCCTCCAGCTTGGACTCCAGGTGCTAAATGGAGAGATGGAGTGATGGAGAAAGAAAGAGAAATGTTTTACCTCCATCTATTTATCCTTTTTTCCATTCTTTTGTATTTCATTGTTTTACATATTTGTTAGTTGTATTTCTTTATTTATTTATGTATGTTTTGTAAGTATTAGTGATTCATAACAGCAGCATTAGTTTTATTGTTTATGTCTGTACATGTTTTGACAACAAGAACTCTTGTTGTGTCAATAAAGCCTGCAAGTGAAAACTGAAGAGAGACAGAGTGAGAAAAACAGAAAAGAGAGAGAGAAAGAAAGAAAGAGAAAGAGAGAGCGAGAAAGAGAGAGCGAGGGGGAGCCAGAGAGGAGGTGGGAGGACTGAAGCAGGGGATGGTCATAAAGCTTTGAACATATTTTGCCTAAAGGCAGTTGATGTGATTCACTTAATGTTTGACCTCACCACATATACACACATGTGCAAACACCCCACGCACACACATGCACAAATGAGCGAGCGCGCACACACACACGCACACACACACACACACGATCAACATTGAGCTGTAGAAAGGAATAAGGTAGCTGCTGCAGTCGGCTGCTCTCCTTCAACTCACTAATTACACACACTCTCCCTTATAAGCCCTCTCTCTCCGCTCTGAGTAAGTCAGGCATGTGCAAATACATGCCCACCCCCTCCCCCAAAATAAGATCAATGGGTAGCCCAGTTCAGCAAGATAAAGGAGTGTGCCGCCACGCACCAGAATTGCCCTTTGAAGTGTGACGCCCAGTGGAGCAGGAATATTACCCCACGAAAATCTCCAGACATCACTGAGGGAAAGTACTAGGTGAATGGCTGGCTTCAAAGGAGGCAGGAGTTTGCCAAATGTAAGCGGATAGGGATTTTTTCCCCCCTCCTTTACTACACTCCATGCTCACACAAAAATACACGGGCAGATTCGTCGCGATTATCCCGCCCCATCTTGGTAGCAGTGAGACGACGCGACACCGATTCGCTTCAACGCGCACACACACACCACCCTCAAGCAACGCCCCGCTTAACCACCTCCGCATCTTCTAAATAGCATCCAACGCGTACCGTAAATGTCTTACGAAGGTGTGTGTGTGTGTGTGTGTGTGTGTGTGTGTGTGGGGCTGTAAATATATGAAAATTAATTCACATTTCAGATTAGACGCTGGAAAAAAAAAATCATTTCCATTTGGAGATGTGAGTTGGGCCCCAGATATGTGACACAAACTTGACAGGAACTAATGCCTCATTCTGCTACATCATCACCCAGCCCATCCGATGGGACTGCCTAATGGGATGCATGCAAATCCACAGTGAGACACAGGCTACAAAGAGTTTTCCCGGGGAATTACTTTATCTTCATCTCTCTCCTTCTCCTTCATTCCCCCCCCCCTCTCTCTCCCTCTCTGTCTTGATTTCTCTGTCTCTCTCTCTCTCTCTCTCTCTCTCTTGCTCGCTTTCTTGGTCTCTTGTCTTGCTGACTCTCCCTCTAGCAGTCTCTGGAAGAGGAATTCTTCCTGGTTTCGTCAGAATGACAGAGAAAAGCTCGGTATTGGCTTACAAATCTCATTTGACAGCACAACCGGGGAGTTGCTGGAAATCTCCATGTCTCAGTCTCATGCTCTGTGCATACCAATTAAGAGGAGAGGAGATGAAGAGACCACGGAGAGAGAGAGAGAGAGAGAGAGAGAGAGAGAGAGAGAGAACGAAAGAGAGAAGAGATAGGGAGAGAGAGAAAGAACGAAAGAGATGTTTGGTGGGAGAGTGAGGGGAGCATCTTTAAGAACCTAAGACAAGGGAGACAAGAGTGTGGCTGGAGGAGTGCAGATGACGGGGGAAAGGACTCCGGGAGGCTCTGGGACACAGAGAGACTGAAGGGCTACGCAATGTCTTCCTCCAGCAGCCTCACATGCAGGTGATCAATCGACCCCAGCTGGCACCTTTCCCACAACAGATAAATGTCACACAGCCTTAAGAGAGAGAGAGAGAGAGTTGTGTGTGTGTGTGTGTGTGTGTGTGTGTGTGTGTGTGTGTGTGTGTTATATATATATATATATATATATGAGTTGTGACTTAACATTGGCCACCCGAGATTAGACACCGTATGGATTTATATGACTCAGTAGCTCCTGTGTCCCCCGTCTTCATTGTGTTTATGTGACGACCTCATCTCTCATTTGGCCTCAAGAAATAGGGTATGTTTCAGGGTATGTTTTTTACAGAGTGTGTGTAAGCATTAAGTGTTTGTTAGAAATATATTAATGTAAAAATCACTATTAAAATGTCTTCACTTAGTACCACTAAGCACTCTTGGAGACTTCTAAAGCACCATCCCCTGAAGCACTCTTCAGAACATTTTACCATCCATTACGCCAATCAAACATTTATGGTTCTACGACATCAAGGATCATAATGAGTAGGTATTTATGATTCGTGTTCCTGTTCCTGACTAATGTTTCACACCACCAGATTCACGCCCAGCAATCTCTCACCGACTCACTTCTCACCGCACCTTGCTCCCCTGCCGCAACGAGAAACAACAGAAAACGGCGGCTGTTTATTGTGTGGATGCTTGAGTATGCTTCCTGCATCGCATATGTGAACACGCATAATGGAAATGTCAAATCAGCTATTGTACCTGTTTAACCTTTAAAAATGGTTTGCTTATATAAAGTGACGCCAACCTGCATTTTTATTTGGTGTCACAACCATGACCTTAACGTTGTTAGTGTCTCACTCTGGTAGGAGAGTTCCAGGAGGACTCTGCTTTTTGCCCCCCCCGCGAACTA